>NC_040035.1:24625561-24925561 GCF_003713205.1 Coffea eugenioides
ATGCAAATAAATTTTATAAAACCTGTTTGTTAGTCGACATGTTCGGGTCCATGTTGTATAACAATGCACATGTACTAACTTTATATGTGCTCTGTGTAACAAATTTTGAACTACGAAAGCTATTCTTGGGTCCAAACGTGACATGTATGGACCCCCATACTGGTCCAAATTTATATGTGCTCCGTTATATGGATCCCATACTTTATATGTGCTCTTTGTAACAAACTTTGAACTACGAAAGCTATTCTTGGGTCCAAACTACTATAATCTATTCTTCGGTCCCCAATTTATGAGGAGACATGTATGGACCCCATACTGTAATGTGTTCGTCATCCAAATTTAACAACAGGTACACTTATGTACATATGATGACAATCAATTTAAACGTTCCATTAATCTATAATAAGGTTAATATAGTCCTTCTTAATAGACCCCAAAACCTAGTCTACATCAATCCAAAGCTACATTAGGCACATAACAATGTACAAATGGGAGAAGATCCAATTTTGTCCGACTACAGTCACATCTGACTAATTGAAGTTCAGGCATTACCAACATTCAACTGCCCCCGTTTTGGTACTTGCTGGTTTGCAAAGCTGTCCGGAAACTTAGAGTTCTCCGCTAAGGTATACAATCGAGCTGTGTACAGCACTCGATACTTGCCAACATTTTTCTATCCAATTTAAACGTAATAAGTATTTTCGAAAGCAAATGCAACAACTATAAACCATAATTCCAGATGTAAACAAGGAAAAAAATAGGAGGGCAATTGTAATACCTCTGTAAGCCGAACAGCCAACCTTCCGCTCCAATGCTCTAGGAATGTCATAATGAAGACACTACTGTCACATCTATTCATGTTCTCTTCTCATTAGTCAGATGGAGTATACAAAGTTGTAATAGAATATTTGCAGTTCTAACAATAATGATGTAAAAAGTCAAACTATTTACACTTTATTTGGTGAGTGATAAGGGACATCGGCAAGTGCAAACGAGAAACTGGAGAAGTCAATTTCCTTGTCAAACGTTGTCGCCACGACCAACCCCAGGGCGCGTTTCTATAGCACCAAAGATTATGTAAAATAGATTAGAAGCACTAATGTGTCATCTTCTTCTCTTGTAATGCATTTAGGTGACAGTCCAACATACCAGTCGATTCAGTATACTTATGTCTTTGCTCTTTGCTTGATCGCTATTAAGGTCTAGCAGGTGCACTTCTCTCTGTGAAACATCAAAGTTGTAGACAAACCAATATCCCTCTGTGCATACTAGCACCAGTATCTGAAACGAATGAGGTATAAAAAAATTAACACAGAAAAGGTATGTAACCTGATTCTACATTTTTGGATATTCAACATCTAATAAAAATGCCTTAGGTTAAAGGTCGTAATTACATACCCAATCACAATTCGTGGGATCAACTTCGTATTGTTATTGCGAATTTTGAATAGTTTTTTCAACTTAACAGATAAGCCGGCATCTGACAGCTTGTTGAATTTTCCCATTTTTAAAATTCCTTCCTGCAACCAATAACATGGGCGAGTGGAAGTAGTGTAGAAGACATCAGTAATAGTGCGTTGGCTTGTAATACCAATTTAGATATGATGCTGAAAAAAGTTAACACATAATAGGATGTAGTCCAAATTTCAACTCACAACTGCGTGAGGTTCAACAATGTAGCGGTCAAGCTTCCTACTTTTGGCAGTTCTTTCACCCCAATTCATGAGACGGGAAAACATGTCAATCACCTAATCAATATCCAATGGTGTCCAAAACATGTAATCGAGTGTTACAATTGCGTTTACGTATCACTAATTCAATCAATAAATTGATAATCAAACTTTTTGAATAAATGTAATAAACTACTGACTCGATCCGACACATGCATGCCATTATCCAGTATCTTCAAGTCAAGCCGTGTCAGCGAGAATTGAAACATTTGAATAAGTATGTCCCTATCAGATCCGGGACACAATTTAATGATTTACTAATAATTAATACTTGTACTCCAAAAAGCAGACATGTAATGTATATGAAGTCAATTCTCATCCATTTTCATACTGTTTTCCTGTGCCATCTTACAATGAACCACATGCCCGATATTGAAGTGAATGGATCACAAGGTCGAATTAATAGTTTTGTCAAGAAACTTACTTGGGATTTTTGTTTGGGTGCCATGCATATGCAGCTACATTTTTATCGTACAAACTTACTGTCACATGTGCTGGTAGAATGTACTCAGCCGACTGCAGAACGGTGCTCTTCTTTGTTACACGTGTAGACTTGTGCTTTATCTCAATGTCAAGGCCTCCTAAAAAGCAAAGAACATGCATTTCATATGCAATTTATTTGTTGTTGTGTAACAATTTGTAAACCATTTTGTAACAGTCTTCAAACCATAGTTATTAAATCCGGCTCGGGAAGGAACCCGGTGAAAGAGATGGGTCAACGGGTTGCTGGTTCAATCGGTGGATAAGTGGTCCAACCGGTGGGTCATTGCATATATTTAAATATTATGTTTTATAATTTTTTATAACATAATAAATATTCAATTAGTTTAATTTATTATAAATTCCTTAATTTTTATAAGAATTAACAACCTAAATTTAATTAGTAATCCACCAAATTTCAGGTATAAAATTTTATCTAAGTGTAATTATCTAGTTTATTTATGAATTTTAAGTGCAAAAGTTTATTAAGAATAATATTTGCTTTTAAAATGATTTGTGTAATATGTTATTTTTAAATCAATTTCATAATTTATAGAGTTCAAGGAATAATAAAAATATTATTAAAAGATTCCAAATAAATTTTATTTTGGAGAAATAAAATAAGAAAAAAACTCTAATATATAGTATAAGAACAAAATAAATAACAAATGGTTGGCTGGTCTAGCGATAATTGTGAGAACCTTGAAAAATATATATATATATATATATATACATGTTGCAACTGCATTTTAGACTTTTAATAAATTTTATTATTTGTCGCGCCCCACTTTTTGATTCGAGTTGAATGTGTGTGATGATGATGTGTGAAGTGTGGTGTGAACGTGTGCAAAATGAAAAGTAAAAAGGCCATGGGACTTAGAATGCGACGATTTGGCCAAGTGAAGTTCAAAAGGGTTTTTTGTATCAAAAATGGAGTCGCCACTTGGTATAGAGTTAAGGTGTACCAAGTCACCCAAAAATGATTTTTGTTTTTGGATAAAAAAGTAAATAAACCCTTTTAGAGAACTTTTGGGTCTACGTAACCAAAAGAGGGATCGGGGGTCACATTTGACGAAGGGGAAGGCAAGGATAAAAATCCAAGGCACCCCTTCGACCTAGCCAAGGCTAGTTGCGTGACTTAAACCAATTTTCCCTAATTTTTTCTACCCAAGGTATGTATCGCGTATTGGATATGTCTATATGAATGCAAAAACCTAGACCTAGGGGTATTGGGGGAAATTTCTCTTCAAAGGTTGAGTGGTGCCAATCACATTAATTGTGAAGCCCAATAATGATCCTTTTGGAGAGGTCACACCTAAACCTAAATGACGTGAAAAATGAGTGGAATGCATGCCATGTGAAAGTGTGAGTTTGTTGTGAAGTGAGAAAAATGATAAAAGTAATAAGATAAGAGTGAAGGTGTGCAAATGTAGATGAAGGTACTCGTGTGCGAGTGAAGATAAAAATGTTCGTGTGCAAGTGAAGATAAAAGGGTTCGTGTGCAAGTGGAGACAAAAAAGTGTTCGTGTGCAAGTGAAGGTGATAAAAAGGTGCATGTGTGCAAATGAGACAAAAGTGAAAGTGTAATGATAGAGTGGATTGAGAATGCATGAGCCTAGGGAATTCATGCATATTGGGTACGGGGAGACCTAAATCGTGACTTGATTTTCCCTTTGATTAGAAGGCGAAACTAGCGTGCTAAGGCTATCGAGTAGCCACACTCGCTCGTTTCCCTTATCGGAAGGGGACTCTCACGCAAATGTACCCTATAACTAGTATGAGATGCAAAAATCCTAAAATGAGGGGAAAATGGGCTCGAGGAGCATGCCAGATGATAAAACTAAGGAAAAATGCATGATATGTAGTGAACAAGCAAATGATATGCTAATGAGGGGAAATCCCTAAGGGTCTAGCGTTGGACTAGCCCATTCTATGAATTCCGACTAGCGTTGGACTAGCGGAAACGTACATTCATCCATTCCATTCATTCATGGCTATGAAAGCAAGTAGACATGCCAAAACGCTCGTAAACACGTAGCACGTAGCACTTAGCATGCTCGACTAGATGCAAGAGCCTATCAAAGCAATTAAACATGTAGCAACAAAAGCAAGCAACCAAGGGGAAGGGGAAGTGGACCAGATGCTCTCCGAGCCCTATCTATTACAAGCCAAGAGGTGTACACATACCCCATAAAAGCATAAAGGGAAAGGGGAAATGGACAAGATGCTCTTCGAGCCCTATCTATTACAAGCCAAGAGGTGTACACATACCCCATAAAACTTAAATAAAAGCAAAAGCAAGTAAATGCGCGCAAAGAGGTAAGGAAAGCGAAGTAGACATGCAATTCACACTTAGCACATAGGAGCACGTAGGAAAAATAACTCAAAAGTATAGAAGTTACCTCCCTTGCGATGGAAATCGAGTAAATGAGATATTAGCTTCAAAATAATAAAAAAGGTCAAGGTACCAATTTATTTAAGAAAAATCAAAAGAAATGGGCAAAACAAAGCTCACTTGATCATGAAGCCCCTAAAGTCATGAATTAAATGCAATTGAAACAAAGCATAGTAATTAATTAAAACAAACAAGCAATGAAGTTGTAAAATTAAAATTATCAAGGACCAATTTGATGAAATTCTTTAATTGATTGGGTCCTAGTGGAACAAGGAGAGACTTGGGGGCCAAAGTGTAAAATTTCAGAAAATTTCCATGCAAGTTCATGCATTTGCTGCGAAGGAAACTACTAAGGAGAGCTTGCTGCAATTTCATCTTTTAAACACAACCTTCCGAATTTAGCACAATCTTCAATCAAACTTTATCAACCCAATGTCCAAGATTTAAATCAAGCAACAGAACACCTAATTTGGACATTCAAGCATGCAAAACTTAGAACAGAAATCATGCAAATTCTGAACAAAACTTTCAAACAAAACTTTATGTAAATGCTAGGAAGCAGTTTTGCTGCCACAACCCGAGAGGACTGGTTTCTGGGTTATTCGAAGGCAATCCCTTCCATCTAAACATTGCTAACAACTCAACCAACAACAGCTTGGGCCAAAGTAACAAATTCACCAAGCATTCTCTCCACTTTGTGACCCAAAAAACTGGAAATTTCATAGAAGGGAAAAAGGCATGCGAAAACTGGAAATTTCTGCAACTTTCAACCGTGGCATTCTTCCATTTTTATCACGCAAGCAAGTCCAACGAATACCAAAATTTCGAGTCAAAACGAATGAACAAAACAAGTCTCAAACATCATCTAAACCAAATAATACGTTTTGTTGCAGGACTAAAGCAGAAAATTTGAATTGACTGACAGGAAAAAGAAAAAACGCAGCAAGGTTCTTTCGTAACTTTCATTCAAATGGAACTTGATTTCCAGCCGAACATTGGAGCCTACTCTAGGACCAACCACACACAAAAACAACGCTAATGATTCAACTTTTCTCTTTCCATCACAAGACCACATAGCAAGTTGAATGACAAATCCATTTGGAGGGCTGTTACATGAAAAAAAACAGCAAAACACAAGGACGAATGCAGCTTATCAAGAACCCATAGATTTTGCAGCCCTACATTCATCATATTTACCATGAACACATGCTTAGACAAGCAACAAAGGAAATCTGACGATAGAGAGGGGCCAAAACATGCGTTTTCAAAACAAAAACCTAACTCTGAGTCTGCTCCATGCCGAAAGATAAAAAACGGTCAGAGTAGGAAACTTTTCTGCAATTTTATTGCTGTTGTCTACGACTTCCGTGGCTCAACAACCCAAAGAATACATAAAACCAAATCCAAACAAAACAAAATACTAAACTCAAGCACCTGTACCTAATACTAAAGAGGCACAAAACAAACATCAACCAGGGAAACATCAAGAAGCAAAACATGACGAAAATCATGAAGCCAAACCAGCAGCAAAAACAGCCCAAGATTCATGCTCCACAGACTTGGATTCTCATGAAAAAAATCTCACCGAAGCAACAAGGAGAGAAAATACCGTTACCTCAGAATCCTAGCGGACTGAAATAAATGTGGAAATCATCCCAAAGAGCACGCTGATTCCAGAGACGCTGTCGAGAACTTCCGTCGCCAAGCCTTCAACATTGAAGAACCCGCAACTTGGAGCACCAATCTGGCCAGGCTAGAGGTGTTTTTTAAAGAGTGGTCACCGAATATAAGTTGTTGCCTGACGTCCACAGAGAGTGCAGAAGAAGATGACTCGCTCCAAAAACTAAAGAATTGCTTGGAAATAGCCACGAACGAGGCTGATTCGTCTGCCTGGGGAATGAATCTTCAGCAAGTTTCCTCCTTTTTCTTTTCTTTTCTGGTTCCTTCCTCAGCCCCAAGACTCCATCTTGCTCAGCTTTTCTCTCCTCCAACCCGTCACTCTTAGCTCCCCCTAGCTCTGCAGTTTCTCTTTTCCCTTTGCTCTCCTGAAGCCCCCCCAGATTTCTCTTCTTCTTAGTCTTTTCTTAAAACCCTTCTCCCGTAGCTCCCCTTAACCGAGCTCTCCTCTCTTGCGGCCTCCCTCTCTTTCTCTCGCTGTTTTCTTTTTGTTAGCTCTCCAATGAAGCCCGTAGCTTTTTCCCTTTCTCTACCCCCGTATCCTTTCTATCTCCTCTTTGCTGTTTTTTTTTCTATTTCCTCCCCATCCCCCTTTGCGGCTGTAACTCTCTTAGCCTTTTATATGGGCAACCTCCAACCCTAAAACCCCAGGCTCTTCTGGTATATTTGCAACTAAGGATCTCTCCAAGGTCCTCCCTCGCAAGCTGCAAAAACGCAGCTTGCAAGTCGCGTTTCTTCTCTTTTTTTTTTTTTTTTTTTTTTTTTTAAGTACAAGATTGATAATATCAAATTAAAAAATCGGGTAATAATAATAATAATACTAATAATGATGAAAACAATTAAAAAACTAAACAACTAAAAATGGCCATTTTCAATCTTTTCCTACATTTTTCATTTTTCCATGACTTTTTCCTTTTTCTCCTTTTTTTCATTTCAAGAAATTCTATGCTAAAAACTTAAACATAAAAATAAAACTATAAACTAAAAACTAAAAATCGAATAAAACTAGCACGACAAATAAAAAACTAAAAATAAACAGTAAATGAAATTACACCAAAATTTGGTGTCTACAGTTTGCCCCTCTTTGTCTGAGTTTTGAAAAAACTTGAGACAAAGAAGTAGACACCAAATACTTACCTGCATTATTCGGCTGCAAAATGATTCCAACGAACAAGAATTCTAAAAATGGGACTGACCCGAACATGAATGTAAAAAAAATGGGATAGACCCGAACAGAAATTTAAATTTGGGATAGACCCACGGGATAGATCCGGACAGAAATGTAAAATTGGGATAGACCCACGGGATAGACCCGGACGGAAATTTAATTTGGGATAGACCCACGGGATAGACCCGGACAGAAATGTAAAATTGGGATAGACCCACGGGATAGACCCGGACCCGGACAGGAATTTAAATGGGATAGACCCAAACAGAAATGTAAAATTGGATGAATTGAAGTGAGATGGAGTGTTGGTGGGATGAAAACACGCACATTAGTGAGATAGGGTCGATGCTAACGGCGGTAGGATGAAAACGCGCACGTTAGTGAGATAGACTCGATGCTAACGGCGGTAGGATGAAACACGCACGTTAGTGAGATAGACTCGATGCTAACGACGGTAGAATGAAACACGCACGTTAGTGAGATAGACTCGATGCTAACGGCGGTAGAAATGAAACACGCACGTTAGTGAGATAGATTCGATGCTAACGGCGATAGCAATGAAACACGCACGTTAGTGAGATAGACTCGATGCTAACGGCGGTAGAAATGAGACACGCACGTTAGTGAGATAGACTCGATGCTAACGGCGGTAGAAATGAGACACGCACGTTAGTGAGATAGACTCGATGCTAACGGCAGTGGAATGAAAACATGCACGTTAGTGAGATAGACTCGATGCTAACGGCGGTGGAATGAAAACATGCACGTTAGTGAGATAGACTCGATGCTAACGGCAGTGGGATGAAACGCACACGTTAGTGAGATAAACTCGATGCTAACGGTGGTAGAATGAAAACACGCACATTAGTGAGATAAACTCGATGCTAACGGCGGTTGAATGAAAACACGCACATTAGTGAGTTAGACTCGATGCTAACGGCGATAGCAATGAAACACGCACGTTAGTGAGATAGACTTGATGCTAACGACGGTAGAAATGAGACACGCACGTTAGTGAGATAGACTCGATGCTAACGGCGGTAGCAATGAAACACGCACGTTAAAGTGAGATAGACTCGTATGCTAAACGGCGCAAGAAATGAAACACGCACGTTAGTGAGAATAGAATCGATGCAACGGCGGTGAATGAAAAATGCACGTTAGTGAGATAGACTCGATGCTAACGGCAGTGGAATGAAACATGCACGTTAGTGAGATAGACTCGATGCTAACGGCGGTGGAATGAAAACATGCACGTTAGTGAGATAGACTCGATGCTAACGGCAGTAGGATGAAACGCACACGTTAGTGAGATAAACTCGATGCTAACGGTGGTAGAATGAAAACACGCACATTAGTGAGATAAACTCGATGCTAACGGCGGTTGAATGAAAACACGCACATTAGTGAGATAGACTCGATGCTAACGGCGATAGCAATGAAACACGCACGTTAGTGAGATAGACTCGATGCTAACGGCGGTAGCAATGAGACACGCACGTTAGTGAGATAGACTCGATGCTAACGGCGGCAGAAATGAAACACGCACGTTAGTGAGATAGACTCGATGCTAACGGCGGTGGAATGAAAACATGCACGTTAGGTCGAAATAGGACTCGATGCTAACGACGGTAGTAATGAAACACGCACGTTAGTGAGGATAGACTCGATGCTAACGACGTAGATGAAAAACACGCACGTTAGTGAGATAGACCGATGCTAACGAACGGTAGATGAACACGCAGCGTAGTGAGATATACTCGATCAATCGGCGTAGAATGAAACAACACGTTAGTGAATAGACTCGATGCTAACGGCGGCAGAAATGAAACACGCACGTGTAGTGAGATAGACTCGATGCTAACGGCGGTGGAATGAAAACATGCACGTTAGTGAGATAAGACTAGATGAAACACGCACGTTAGTGAGATAGACTAGTGAGATAGACTCGATGCTAACGACGGTAGAATGAAACACGCACGTCGATGCTAGACGGTAGAATGATTAGTGACTCGATGCTAACGACGGTAGAATGAAACACGATGCTAACGACGGTAGAATGAAACACGCACATTAGTGAGATAGACTCGATGCTAACGGCGGTAGAAATGAAACACGCACGTTAGTGAGATAGACTCGATGCTAACGGCGGTGGAATGAAAACATGCACGTTAGTGAGATAGACTCGATGCTAACGGCAGTAGGATGAAACGCACACGTTAGTGAGATAAACTCGATGCTAACGGTGGTAGAATCAAATATAGTTGTCAAGAGTAGGGAATGGAAGGGTGCGCGGCGGGCATTGAAGCTTCGCCCACAAGAAATCAATTTTGATTTTTTTCAAGAAACAAGAATTTGAACTTGATGTTTGACTTTTGAATTTTTCTGATTTTTCGAGAGAATCTTTTTCCAAAAATAATTTGCCCCAGTGTAGGGCCCTTTTCCCTTCTTTCTTCTCTTTCTTCGGCATCGGCCTTCTACATCGCCAGATGCTTTTCGTCGACTTCAACTATGAATACCTGCACAGGGCTTACGTGCACTCAAATGAGCGTGACTGATTTGAAAAATGCATTATTTTGATTCTTGGACGAAATCCTCAATTGGACTACAAAAATATTTGCCCCTGTGTGGGCTTATTTTGCAAAATTTTGCAAATAAAAATTTTGCCCCAGTTGGGCCCATTTGATTGCAAAAATTGGTTTGGATGATTTCCCATTTACTTGAACAAAGAAAAACCGCACTTTCTAAAATTTAGAAAAGAGTGCACATACAACAATGTGAAGAAACTTTAATCGTCAAGTTTGAACTCATGCAGAAATTTCATGATGAATTCCTCGAAATAACACCAAATTTAAGAAGATTTCTTCCTTACTTTTAGCATTGGTGCTTAGGGTAACGGGTCACCGCTTCTGGTTGACTCATCTTTTCAGGACCAATCAAGTGACTTTTTTTTTTTGAAATGGCTAAGGAAATGGGAGATAAGAATCTGTCTCATTTTTGTGCCCCAGTTGTATGTAATCCATTCAATGTCACATCTTAGTGAAAGCAAAAAGTTTGTTACCCTTATTTTCAAGAAAACTTAGTCAACATACAAGCTTTCTAGGCTTGTAACGTATGGACAGAAGTGATAGCTAAAACATGTGGAAACGGGTTATGCCCCTATGATCACAAATGATTTGATGAATTTCTTATGAGCATGATCCTCACTTTGGATTGTCATGAAAGAATAAGTCCACGATGGACTTTATTAGCTTGTAATTTGGCTTGAAAACGATAGTTTAAGACTTTCAAGGATATTGCACCATAGATCGCATTTTTTCCAAAATTGCCCCTATTTTGAAATCAAAAGATCTCAGACTTTGTTTGCATTTTTCTCATCACTCACCAGAGACTTCAGCGTCGAATTTTCTGCATTTTCTTGCATTTACTTTTCTATTGCTTCTTTTCTTTTCCCTCGAGCTGGTGGGTTTTCACATGGTGAGTAGCGTCAACCTCATACTCAAGCAATTCAGAAATACAGCTAAAATTTTCCGGCATCAGAAATTTTCTTGACAGGGCCATTGCAAAGAACAGAAGTCAGGACTTTCGGCTTTTGTAATGGGGTCAGGTGGGGTGCTTAGAAAAGTTAAGGCTTGAAAACGGATTTCAACACTGGTTTGAAGAATCTGAGATCGCATTGTTGCGTCAACCCTATTTTAGGGTAAAATCAGAATTTGCCCCAGTTTTTGCTCAATTGAGGCTTTTTCTCTTTCATTTTCTTTTCCCTTTTGATTTTTCGGCCTTTTGCCGTTCTTTCGAACTTTCACAAAATTTGCCCCAGTTTATTTTGAACTGAGGTTCTCTTTTCTTCCTTTGCCTTTTGATTTTGTGGCTTTTCACTTTTCCGCTTCTTGAAATTTTCCTTTTTCAACCCAACTTGCCCCCAGTGTGGGGTTTGCGATTCTCAGGGGTTGCCAAACGAAATAATTTATTCTGATGGCTCAAAAGGGATAACTAGGGATAGAATGTTCGATTGGAAAAGAAGATAGCCTGACTTGTATTCTGTTCCTTACAATAACTCTGAAAGGAAACTTTCGTTAATGCGAAATTTTTTGCGTGTATCTGAATCAATTGACTGAGGAAGACCCTTACTCATCCATATTTGTGAAACATAGGCGATTCACATGGACAAAACCCCTTCTTTTCTTTTTTCCCAAAAATTGAAACCCAGATAGATTCAAATTTCTCCAATTTGTGATTCCCTCTTTTTTCCCTTTTGGCATTTTTGCTTTTCTCTTTCCTCCCTTTTTCAAAATTTCCCAATCTCCTTCCCCAATGTGGGGTGCGATCATATGTGCACTCGAAAAGAACCACCAATTTAGCTCAAACGAGGATGCAAGGGATGATCAGTGTTTAGATTGTAGAAATGACGGCCAAAGTATCATTCTTATACCTCATGACAACCGAAGTAGCGAAATGGTCATTGAAAATCCATTCTTCTTTTGATATTTGAAAATTTTTCAATGAAGGGTAGTGATCATTAAGACCCTTATTTGAAACGAAATTATTCTTTTAGAAGCTCAAATGGGAGAGTAAATGATGAAAATCTGTATAGGTAATGAAACGAATGCTTGAAGTATCATTCCAAATTTTCCAAACAAATAAGAATAATGCACATTTTTGCTTTCACTTAGATGTGAATTGAATCTGGTTAAACCAATGGGCATTTTCAAGCAAAGATGGCCCCAATTTGCAATTTATCAATCAATGTGACTGATTTTATTTTGGAATTAAGTGAAGGAGAAAGGTATCTCATAGGGCCTTTTGAGTGACCGTTCACTCTCTTTCTTTCTGAGCACTCTTATTGTACAGGTTGGAACACCAATAGAGGGTAAGGATTTTAGGAAGCATACACTTGTGAAATTCAGGCTATAGGTTGAAACATCTCAAATTGGGTCTTATTTCTCAAAAATCATCATGAAATCTCCAATGAGTAAGAATAAAGAATGAAATGTACATAAATATACACAAAACAAAAATTGCCCAAAAATTTTATTGCTGAAAAAGTTTGAAACAAAATTTCTCATTCAATCATGATACAAACGAGAAGAAAGAAACTCGTAAAGAGCTCCACATATACACTTTTTGTCTCTTTTCTCTTGGGAACAAAATGTATTAACAAATCAAATAAGTAGAATTTCCCCTTTATGCTTTCGCGGCATTGTCTGCCCAAGAATCAAGTAATACTTGTAATCTTCAAGCTTTATTGGATCAAAATTATCAGATATAGAAGAATATTCTCGCCTTATTGAACCATTTTTATGAATGCAGGGGAGGGGAAAAAAAAAAAAAAAGAAAAATACCCAGAGTTAGTAGGCAAGACTACAAAAACAGTATGCATGTCCTATGGGGGAGCCCTTTTTGTGCCAAGGGTAGGCCTAGCATGAAAATGCAATCCTCTAAGGTAGGCACCATACCATACCTGATGGATCTGATCAACTCATTGAGCGAAAAATAATTTTGAAAGAATTTGGTCAATTAGGGTGACGAGAGATATTTATCAAAATGAGGTCAACGTCCGAATAGATTGATCACCTTTGATTTGCAAAAGGCACGGGTTTGACCTTGACAAACCTCCCATCGAAAAGATTGGAATTCGTTTTAACAAATTTTCTCAGTGAATTACGGGTCAAAACCCTAATTGATCAAATGATTGGATGCAATGGACGATTTTTCAAAATTGACTAGATCTCCCAATTTGGATTTTGACAATGAAACCCTAATAGGGCAAATGGGTTGAATGAAATTGACAATTTATTTAAAATCGACCGAATTACCCTAAAAAAGGAAACAGGTCAAATGAATTGAATGAAATTTATCCAAAATTAATCAGATCACCCTAAAAAGGGTAAACTGATCAAATAAATTGAACGAAACTTGATTTATTCAAAATCGGCTCGGTTGCCCTAAAAATGGGTAAATTGGTCAAATGAATGAAATTGAATTAGGGATTTATTCAAAAATCGGCCGAATGACCCTAAAAGGGTAAATTGGTCAAAAGACCCTAAAAAGGGTAATTTGGTCAAATGAATTGACGATTCATTCAAAATCGACCGGATTACCCTAAGAAGGGTAAATTGGTCAAATGAATTAATGATTTATTCAAAATCGACCGGATGACCCTAAGAAGGGTAAATTGGTCAAATGAATTAATGATTTGTCCGGCCATTGGTTATTTCAAAATTATTGAGGTGCATTAGTCTATGACCTTCTAAAAATCAAATTTTGGCCTCAATTTATTTATCGTCCCAATAGGAGGAATCACTTGTGAATTTCTTCAAATTAATGTCCTTCACGCAAGGGATTTTTACCAATTTTTTTTAAAAAAATGGCCAAAAAGTGATTATTAGATGCTCATATTCCAAAGATCACTCCATGAAAATGATCGGATCCTACCTTACCTTGTGCACTACCCCTTCGGATGGTACGAGAAAGGTAAACGTGCAAGTCTCATTTGGATTATATATCCGAGACATGGGGTGGTTTATTCCTAACACGGGATCCCCTAAATGGCATTCCCTTTCTAGGGTTTATGCATGATGCCATTTATTAAAGCGATGTAAATATGTGACAAATATGGTCTAAAAGACATAAATAATGCATCGGGGGAAAAAGGTCTAAAATGAAATGTACTTATTGAAAATTAAGCATAATGACTGGAATTTAAACATGTAAGTTATCTAGTGGGTAAGTCACTAAAAGAGTGCCAAAGAGGCCTCTTATTGCTAAGGCATATGAATGCAAGCCAGGAAAACAAAAGAATGGTTAGTGCAATTGATAGTACACATAACACATTGGGAGCAATTAAGAAAAGAAATACAATAAAGCAAGTAAAAGGGGTGGAACCCCTTCCCTCGTGCCTAATGTGCTTAAAAAAAGGTGAGGCCGACTCTACCCTAGGTTATTCTAATATGGATGCATGAGGTTTGGTTCACTAATGCCTAGACTCGATAAAGCTTCGGCTCCCAAGCCTTCAGACCTAAAGGCGAAGGGTCATCACTCCCAGGGCCTTTGATCGGTGGCTCGAGCGATCCCTTAGGTAGCGCTATGGGCGCAGAGCACACCATCCGCCTACCCAAGGCAATCGATCCTAGTCCTACAAGGCGGTGTGGGATGGCGCCCACGAAAAACAAAATAAAATGGGATAAAGCAAGTAAACGTGCACGTATGAAGTGTTCCCCTATTTTGAGGGAAGGGGTGAGAACCACGCGAGGCTCTAAAGGTGACACACCCCCCCCCAAATGCAATGCAAGCGCGAGATAAACAAGTAAACATACATCCAATCAACCAATCACACGTACGTGAGTGAGGGAATAGTCGGATACGCGCGCGAGGCAAAAGGCCCTAAAAATGGAAAATGCAACCCTAATATCCAAATGCAATGCATAAAAAAGGGTAGAAAAAGGAAACGAATGGCTAAGTCAAATGCTCGGACCCACTTAGGAAAAGTCCCCAGTGGAGTCGCCAACTGTCGCGCCCCACTTTTCGATTCGATGTGTGTAAATGTGAGTGGTGTGTGAAGTGTGGTGTGAACGTGTGCAAAATGAAAAGTAAATAGGCCATGGGACTTTGGAAAGCGACGATTTGGCCAAATGAAATTTTAAAAAGGGTTTTTTAAATATGAAAAACGGAGTCGCCACTTGGTATAGATTTGGGGTGTACCAAGTCACCCAAAAAGTGTTTTTTAAAGACAAAGTAGTAAAACCCTTTTTAAAACGACTCCTAGTCCACGTAAGCCAAAGAAAAAGGTTCGGGGGTCACGTTTGACAAAGGGGAAGGCAAGGATAGAATCCAAGGCACCCCTTTGACCTAGCCAAGGCTAGTTGCGCGACTCAAACCAATTTTTCCTAATTTTTCTACCCAAGGTATGTATCGCATATTGGATATGTCTATATGAATGCAAAAACCTAGACCTAGGGGAATTGGGGGAAATTTCTCTTTAAAGGTTGAGTGGTGCCAATCACATTAATTGTGAAGCCCAATAATGATCCTTTTGGAGAGGTCACACCTAAACCTAAATGACGTGAAAAATGAGTGGAATGCATGCCTTGTGAAAGTGTGAGTTTGTGTGAAGTGAGAAAAATGATAAAAGTAATAAGATAAGAGTGAAGGTGTGCAAATGTAGATGAAAGTACTCGTGTGCGAGTGAAGATAAAAATGCTCGTGTGCAAGTGAAGATAAAAGGGTTCGTGTGCAAGTGAAGGTGATAAAAAGGTGCATGTGTGCAAATGAGACAAAAGTGAAAGTGTAATGATAGAGTGGATTGAGAATGCATGAGCCTAGGGAATTCATGCATATTGGGTACGGGGAGATCTAAATCGTGACTTGATTTTCCCTTTGATTAGAAGGCGAAACTAGCGTGCTAAGGCTATCGAGTAGCCACACTCACTCGTTTCCCTCATCAGAAGGGGACCCTCATGCAAGTGTACACTATACCTAGTATGGGATGCAAGACCTAAAGTGAGGGGAAAGGGGAATCGAGGAGCATGCCAAGTGATAAAACTAAGAAAAATGCATGATATGTGGTGAACAAGCAAATGATATGCTAATGAGGGGAAATCCCTAAGGGTCTAGCGTTGGACTAGCCCATTCTATGAATTCCGACTAGCGTTGGACTAGCGGAAACGTACATTCATCCATTCCATTCATTCATGGCTATGAAAGCAAGTAGACATGCCAAAATACTCGTAAACACATAGCACATAGCATTTAGCATGCTCGACTAGATGCAAGAGCCTAATAAAGCAATTAAACATGTAGCAACAAAAACAAGCAAGGGGAAGGGGAAGTGGACCAGATGCTCTCCGAGCCCTATCTATTACAAGCCAAGAGGTGTACACGTACCCCATAAAACTTAAATAAAAGTAAAAGCAAGTAAATGCACGCAAGGAGATAAGGAAAGCGAAGTAGACAGGCATATCCACATAAACACATAGGAGCACGTAGGGTCAAATGAAGTGCAAATGAGGGATAGAGTGTACCTCCCTTGAATTGACGCCCCAATGAAGTGAAATTATTCAATTACCCTCCAAAATAATAAAAAGGTCAAGGCACCACTTTATTTACGAAAAATTAAAGAAATGGGCAAAACAAAGCTTGCTTAATCATAAAGCCCCTAAAATCATGAATTAAGTGCAATGGCAACAAAACACCGTAGTTAATTGAAACAAACAAGCAATAAAGTTGTACAATTAAAACTGCCAAGGACTAAATTGAAGACATTATTCAATTGGTTGGGTCATAGTAAGATAAAGGGAGACTTGGGGGACCAAAGTGCAATTTTCAAGATTGTTTCATGCATGCATACGTAGGAGTTCAAGCTTCTGCAATGTTTTCGGCCAAACGAATTTACTGCATTTTAACAGGTTTCTTAGATGCAATCCCAAAGCAACTAGCATGTCACCCAATCAAAACCAATGCAATCGTAAACTGAAGACCACCACAGAATTCAGCAAACCAACAACTAAAAAATGAGGTAATGAAAAATTCCAGCAAGCTTTATGCAAATGTTACAAGGAAAATTTCTGCAACCGAAGAACATGCGTTTGCAACTTTCATGCTCTCACGGTTATCCCAATCTTCTAACATAACTGCCAAGACATCAACTGATCCATCTAGCTTCTTTTGTTTGTTTTTTGTTGTTGTTCTTAAACAAACTTCTGGAACAAAGGCGTGCAAATATCCTACCAGGGAAAGGGGTAACACTTCTGCAACCACTAATCAGTCAAATTTGCTATGAAACTCACCCATTCAGCCAAACAGCCAAACAGACTCATACAGAAATGATTCAAACTCCACTCATGCGCAACAACCTCAGTTCATTGCTACCGCTAACCAAACAGAATGTACACATTTCCAACAGCGTCAAAAAGGCAGCTAGCTATACAAAAAAAAATGCAGCAAAAGGAAACAGGGGGAAGGCTTACGGTGAACCTGATTAAACAACATCAACTCTTGGCTATTGGAGCTGTTTACATAGCGACAAGGGAGAAAGAAACGCAGCCGAGAAAAGGAAAAAGAAATGCAGCAGCTTTTT
This sequence comes from Coffea eugenioides, assembly GCF_003713205.1. Taxonomy (NCBI): domain Eukaryota; kingdom Viridiplantae; phylum Streptophyta; class Magnoliopsida; order Gentianales; family Rubiaceae; genus Coffea; species Coffea eugenioides. Next base: position 24,643,087 of record NC_040035.1, read on the forward strand.
CTTGCTGAAGTTTTGAATTTGAACAACTTTAAAACAACTTGGCAACTTCAGCAATATCATACCATGAATTTTCAGACTCAAAAGTACATCAAAATGACCTTCATTCATGCCAAATTCTGACCCAAACAAACCAGAAACAGGTCGCAAGCATCAAAACATGTCTGCCTTTTTTATCCGATATAATCAAACTCAGCAAATCAGCAAACCCATAAAACCCAGGAATTCAACTTATTTCCTGATAGAATCTAGTGACATACACTCCATAGGCAAAGCTAAAGCAATAGAGACAACAGCAAACTCCTAACTCAGCAGCCATTGGAACATCAACAACGACACAAATAACAGAACAGAAAACAAAACGCCCGAATCCAGCTTTGCCACGAAGGAAACCAGTTCTAAGGAGATACCTGAAGTTTTGAATTTGAATTCGGATGAACGATGGAGAGAAAGTGAAAGCTTCGTTCCTCCGCCGCCGTTGGAATCTCTCTAGCTGCTACCGAAAGTTCCCTTTTCCCCTCACTATTTCTTCCTGCCCAGAAACTCTATCTCTCTCTGCTTTCCAATATCTCTTCCTCTCAGACTTCCACCCGTCACTTCCTCACCCTGTTTTCTTTCTTTAGACGTAAACTTGCTTAGGCTTTTCTTCTTTCAGATTTCTACTGCCTAGCCGAAGTTCCCTTCAGCCCTCTCCAGATTTGCAACCGCTAACTCTACTGCCCTCTCAAAGTTCTCTTTTGCTCTCTTCCCTCTCGTTTCTGTTTTCTTTTCCTTTTTTTCTTCGACTCTCTCCCGCACCCCTCTCTCTTAGCTCTTGCGGCTGTCTTGCTCCTTTGCTTTTTATACCAGAAACCTCACAACCCTAAACACTCCCAGCCATCTTCTGTATTTGCAGCCCAAGGAGCCGTCCCAAACTTTCCTTGCAAGCTGCTACAAATGCAGCTTGCCGCGGCTATCCTTTTTTTTTTTTTTTTTTTTTTCAACTTAATAAATACATAATATAAATAATAATAATAATAATAATAATAACAAAATGACAAAAACCATGTAATAATAATAAGAATGAAAACAAATAAATAAAAAACAAACTAAATAAATAAAAAGAACAAAAATGTCCATTTTTCAAATTTTCTTCATTTTTCCTTTTTTCTCTTTTTTTTTCAAAATAACTTAATAAAAATAACTAAAGTGCAAAAAGGTTGAATTTAAAGAAATAAACATATTTTTGTGAACAAATTTCCCTTTTTCTTTTTTTTTTTTTATGATTTTTCCAAGAAAACTAAAAACCTATTTTTTGAATGCTTTTTTTTTCCTTTTTCTTGTTTAACAAATTCTATGATAAAACTTAAAACTAAAAATAAAACTGGAAACTAAAAACTAAAAATGAACACGACAAATAAAAACTAAAAATGAAATTACACCAAAAATTCGGTGTCTACACTGCCTGTAAAATTTCAGCTCAATCGGAGTACTTTAACCTTTGAAATGACAAAATTACCCCTGACTGCCAAATGCACTGTTTCACGGACAGTTTTCTGTTTTCTCTTAGATTGCACCTTTTGACCTTGCAAATGAACGAAATAGCTGTCAATGTCTTCATAAGACTTGTATTTCTCTGTCTTAGCTTCGAAACGGTATAAAGTGTACCCCAAACCGATAGGCATAGCTTCATTTGTGACCGAAACGCCAAGAGACGTCAAACCTGCTGTTTTGTTGTGTGTCCTTAAACTTGGTTTCCGGTCGCATTACTAGTATTTTTTTATATTTGAATGACATTGAGCCTAGTTGAAGGGCTATTGTGGTAACATTGCTTGTGTGTGACTTTGTGGCAGATTTTAGGAAAACAATGAAGCCATTAATGGCTGGAAACTAGCTAAATACAAGAGGCATGCCGCCCAAATTTTCACTCGAGGACTAGACGTGTGTACTTGTGGTTCGAGCGAAGAGTTGAGGTTAAGTGAACTTGAACTGTCTAGGTTATTTGAGTCCTCTTTTGTAGAGGTATATAAGCTAGAGTTCGGCTGAAACTTGTACCCTTGGAAAAATGAAAGTAACGACTAATAGAAATACGTTTTTCTCGTCTCTTCGATTCAAATGGGGATTTCAAAGTTTAATCGCTTCAAAGTTTCAAAGTTTTAAGAGCGAGCATGAGTTTTACGAATATTCCTCAAATGAGTTTCAATTACTTGTTTTTGTTAAACGAAACGCTTAAGTTTCGAACCTTAATTGATTTCAAAGTTCTTAAATGATGTTTTATCGTAGATTTGGACTCCAAACCAGGAGTAATACATGAACGTGAACCGAAAAGGCACTAAATCTTTGGTGAGTGCTTCCAAATACCTGATTGAACTTGATACTTGTTTTCAATACTTGACCAATGTAATCGAATGATATGTAATTGATTTGATCGGGTAAGGGTGTACTTTATCGCACTTGCCCTAATGTGCTATATTCTTGTTCATTGATTGAAAGTGAATTGATGTACATGCATATGATTCGTATCTTGTCTGGAATTCCGGAAACCCTGTGGCTAGTTGGTCGAGTCGAGCCGGCAAGGGTTTGATCGATTCGATAACGAACCCTGGGTCATTAGTTTTATCGAGTAGAGTGTTATCTTCTCGACTAATCGGTATACTCGAGTATTACCACCAGTGTTTATCTTGGACTGTGGGCCCGGTAAGGGGTTTGGTTGGGGGACGGAGATTGGAGTTAAGTGGAGTACTACTGGACTAGTTATCTTACTTGAAAGTTGACGGAGTGTCAACTACTATACGATCAAGCTATGGGGAGCCAGTTCACAAGAGCAACTGTATCCTTTTACATGAAATGCTGAATATTAAATGTTTGGTCATCCGAAGTGTTATTGTTCATTTTCTTGATTTGTTAATGCTCGCTACTTTACTATTATGAAATTTTCACTTGTACTTACTGGTCAACTTGCTATTTGGGACCTCACTGAGGTTTAGCTCACCCTATTAGTTTTGTTTTCCTTACAGGAGGTACGAGCAAGGCGTGAGACTTGTACTGGCTAGCGTAGTCTAGTTTTTGAAAATTTTGTAATTGTACTCACTAGTCGCTCGATTAGGGTTGAATGTATTTAGAATTCCAATCTTTTGATGTATTTGGGAATGTATGGAAGTTTGAGACAGAAATGAATGTATTTGTATATTTTAAATTTGACAACGGTTGAATTCTTTACATTAAGAAGTTGTGAATTATATTATCCGAAATAGTGAGTGAGTCCTGGCGACAGCTAGGCAGGCGGTCCGCTAAACCCTGGGGTACACCCTTAGAAAAGATGGGGTCGTCACAGGTGGTATCAGAGCCTAGGTTTGAATTGATCTGGGTAGATTGAGTGATTTACACCTGATATTCCTTGCTTATAGATGGGTTATGATAGTCTTGGGTTTCACACTCGAGAATAGGTGATTCACCTAGCTGTATGTGTCTAACTTGTTCATTTTTACGATGTTACTTGTAATGTAGGTTATGGCGGGTAAAGATACGAGTGGGGGTGCCGAGCCATCTCAGCCCGTACCTACTGGCCATGAGCATCTCGGGGGACCTATATGTCGCGTACTCACCTACCAGGAGAGTCCTTGTGGGCCTGTGTATCGGTGGTCTCCAGCACGGAAGATCTGACATTGTGATTGCTGGAAGACTTACTCCAACCCCAATAGGGTAGTACTTGCAGTTGACGATGAGAGGAGATGATTGGGTAGCGCCAATCGTAGGTGTCAGACGGAGATAGAGCGGCTACAAGCAGTTCTCCGAGTTCAGGATGCCAGGATCCGAGAGCTTGAGGCTTCGGTTCTCGAGAAGCAGGAACGGACGAATGCCTTCAGAGAGCAGGCTCAGGCGGCTAATGGTCGCCTTGTTCGGGTAGTTGGAGACGTGAGAGACCGAACTGACCGTATTTTGACGGAGTGCAGGGCCCTAGTTGAGGATGTGGTGCAGAACTTGGCCGATGAGGGTCAAGGGCACGCGGTCCCTGGTGATCCTGAGGAGGATCTTGAAGAGGATCTTGAGGAGGACCCAAAGAAGGAGCCGGTCGCACCTGCGGAGTCGATTCGGTCGGCATCTAGCTAGACCCCTAGTTTAGGGTTTGAGGAATTTTTGTGAGATAGTTAGGGACATAGGGGGATGACACGTCATTTTTGTTTTTGAATTTGACGTGTTAAGGTTGATGTATATAGTGCTTTTTTTGTTCTATGTCCCTTGGTTTGTACAGTATGTTCTAACTTATTATGTGCCTTATTTTGCTATGTATATAAAGGAAATGTTTATTTGAAATGTGGTTTCTTATTTTGCTTTGTGATTTGGAAACGTTTTATTTGAGCCATACCTGATTTTGTTTATATTTACATAGTTGGTTAGTCAAGAAGCATGGAAGGTAGAAGAAGTCAGGATCAGGGAGCTACTCGAGGGCATGGCTCTAATCGTGGGCGTGGGGGTAGACAGGCACAGGAACCGATGCAAGAACCGAGAGAGGAAAGAGGTGAAACAGTTGACCCGCAACTTAAACCCCGAACGGAAGGGGGGATCAGGTGGCAACGGCAATTCAACAGATGACTAATATCCTTGCTCGTTTGGTAGAACAACAGGGTCAAGCCCCAGTGAATCAACCTAGGGATCCCGAAATGGGGCAAGATAGGGCCCTAGAGAGATTTCAAAAGTTTTTACCTCCGAAATTCTTGGGAGGGCCGGACCCTGAAACGGCTGAGAGATGGCTAGAAATAATGATCAATATATTTGCCGCTTTAAATTATGCGGAGGATAGACAGGTGCAATTTGCTATCTTTCAGTTTAAGGGACCGGCCAGAGCATGGTGGAATGTAGTTAGGGCCAAATGGGAAAGAGAGGGAACCGCATGGACCTGGCTGAAGTTCGTGCGGGAGTTTAACGAGAAATATCTCCCACCGATAGTCCAGGAGAAGAGGGAAGACGATTTCATTATGTTTCACCAGGGAGCCCTAAGTGTAGCTGAGTATGAGACTCAGTTTACAAAACTATCCAAATTTGCTCCCGAGTTGGTAGCTACGGAGCAAACGAGGGTAAGGAGGTTTGTGCAGGGTCTCAATGTAGAGATACAGGAGGCCTTGGCGGCGGCTCAGATTAACACTTTTACGGAGGTTTTGGAGAAGGCCCAGAGAATCAAAATTGCCAGGGCGCAAGTAAGGAATTTTTACACAAAACGGATAGGGGCGCCTGGTGGAAATCAAGGATCGGCACAGAGTGATCGAAACATGCCACCCCCTAAAGCCGGTCGTGGAGCTGGAGGTGGAAGGTTTATGAGCACATCCAGGGGAGGTACTCCGAGGGGAGCCCAGAGTGGAAGGGGACAGGGGAGAAGTGTCCCACAGGAAGGCCAGACATCTGCCCCCCGAGTATCGTGTGGGTATTGTGGGAAATCACACCATACTGAGGATAATTGCTGGAGAAAAGCTCAAAAATATTTAAGGTGTGGAAGTACGGAGCACCAGATTGCTAATTGCCCACTAATCAGTGATGCTAAGTCGACTGGCAAATTGAACCCTAAACCAACCAATGTAGGAGGGACCAGGTCAAGGGTGCCAGCCAGAGTGTATTCTTTGGACCAACAATCGGTACCTGAACCATCGAAGGTAGTGGAAGGTACGATTCCTGTCTTCCATCGTTTAACCAAAATTTTGATAGACCCTGGTGCAACCCATTCTTTTGTTAGCCCCACATTTATGCTTGGAATTGACGTGAAAACCGGACTTAGAAGTAAGAACACCTACGGGTAACCAGTCCTTACTTGCCAACGAAGTGTATAGAAACTGTGATATATGGGTTGGTGAGCGGAAATTAGTAGTTGACCTCATAAGTCTAACCATTAAGGAGTACGATGTTATTCTAGACATGGATTGGCTAGCTCATTATCATGCTCGGGTGGATTGTCGTATTAAGGTGGTCGAGTTTTGCATACCGGGTGAAGCAACTTTAAAGCTAAACGTGAGGGGTATGTTAGCCTCATCTGCCCTCATTTCGGGAATAAGGGCTAGGAAATTGCTTAGTCATGGGCCACGGGGTAATCTAACCTTTCTAGTTAACACTCCAGGGGAAAAGATTAAGTTAGCAGATATGCCGGTGATAAATAAGTATCCAAATGTGTTCCCGGAGGAATTAGCGTCATTGCCACCCGGGAGAGAGATTGAGTTTAAGGTTGGCCTAACACCTGGAACTACTCCCATTTCAAAAACCCCTTATCGGATGGCGCCCGCTGAACTTAAGGAGTTAAAACTTCAATTGCAAGACTTGCTAGAATGGGGATTCATACACGAGAACAAATCACCTTGGGGCGCTCCAGTGCTATTTGTCAAAAAGAAGGATGGGAGTTTAAGGTTATGCATTAATTATCGAGGGTTGAATGTAGTAACCATTAAGAACAAATATCCTTTGCCCCATATTGATGAATTGTTTGATCAATTACAAGGGGCCGTGTGTTTTCTAAGCTGGATCTTCGACAGGGATATTACCAATTGAGAATTAGAAAGGAGGACGTGCCAAAAACGGCCTTCAACACTCGATATGGGCATTTCGAGTTTGCGGTAATGCCTTTTGGCTTAACCAATGTCCTAGCACCCTTCATGGATTTAATGCATCGGGTGTTTAAACCTTATTTGGGTAGGTTCGTGGTGGTATTTATTGATGATATCCTGGTGTATTCGAAAACAAGGGAGGAGCATGAACAACACTTGAGAATAGTGTTGCAAACCCTAAGAGAGCACCAGTTATTTGCTAAATTTAGCAAGTGTGAATTTTTGTTAGAGAAAGTGACGTTCCTAGGCCATATAATTTCAAAAGATGGACTTACTGTAGACCCGGCTAAAGTGGAAGCTATTGCCAAATGGAAACGGCCGGAGAATCCTACCGAAGTTCACAGTTTTCTAGGTCTAGCGGGGTATTACCGCCGGTTTATAAAGAATTTCTCAAAAATTGTGGGATCCCAACTAACTTGACCAAGAAACAAGGAAAATACATTGGGATGCTAAGTGTGAAAATAGTTTCCAAGAGCTTAAGAAGCAATTGACCATGGCTCCGATGTTAGCTTTGCCCAACGGGAAGGATAGCTATACAGTTTATACCGATGCTTCGAGAGAAGGGTTAGGGTGTCTTCTGATGCAAAATAGGAATGTAATTGCCTACGCTTCTCGGAAGTTAAAGTCTCACGAACAAAACTATCCAACCCATGACTTAGAGCTTGTGGCAGTTGTTTTTGCTTTGAAAAATGGCGGCATTATTTGTACGGGGTGACATTTGAGGTATACACAAATCATAAGAGCCTTAAATACTTATTCTCTCAGAAAGAGCTCAATCTGAGACAACGTCAGTGGGTGGAGTTTTTAGAAGATTATTATTGTACGATTAATTACCATCCAGGAAAGGCCAACGTTGTAGTAGATGCTCTAAGTCGAAAGACTCAACTAGCAAGTTTAATGGTGGGCGAGTGGAGCTTGTTAGAAAATATATGTGAATGGAACCCTCGTGTAGAGCCACGGAAAGTTATTTTTGGAAATATTGAGGTGAAGTCGACACTGTTGGATCGGATTAAAGAGGGCCAAATGAAAGAACCAACGGTACAGAAATGGGTGGAAAGAGTGAAGAAGGGAGAATTGCCTGATTTTAACCTCAGTCCTGATGGGATTTTAAGGTTTCGAAATCGCGTCGTTGTACCTAAAGATGAAGAACTGAAGAAGGAGATTTTGGAGGAATCTCACCGTTCTAGGTATACGGTGCATCCAGGTAGTGGTAAGATGTACCAGGATCTCAAAAACCTGTATTGGTAGGATAATATGAAGGCGAAAATTGCCCAATTTGTACAAAAGTGTCTTACGTGCCAACAAGTGAAAGCTGAGCATAAAAAACCGTCGGGTTTGTTACAACCTTTAGAGATACCTGAATGGAAATGGGAGCACATAACGATGGATGTCGTATCAGGGTTACCACAAACTCAAAAAGGTCATGATGCGATTTGGGTGATAGTAGACCGATTAACTAAGACTGCATATTTCTTGCCAGTTAATATGAAATACTCTTTGGAGAAACTTTCCAAACTCTATATGGATGAAGTCGTGAGACTACATGGGGTACCAGTGAGTATCGTATCCGATAGGGACCCTAGATTTGCATCTCGATTCTGGAAAAAGTTACAAGAGGCTCTAGGAACTAAGTTGAGCTATAGTACAGCGTATCATCCTAAAACCGATGGACAGTCTGAGATAACCATTCAAACTCTTGAGAATATGCTGAGAGCCTGTATTGTAGATTTTGGAGGGAGTTGGAGCCAATACCTAACCTTGGTTGAGTTCGCATATAACAATAGTTATCACTCTTCTATTCAAATGGCCCCCTATGAAGCATTGTATGGGCGATGGTGCCGATCACCTATTCATTGGGATGAAATAGGAGAGAGGAAGATTTTAGATCCGGCTACAATACCATGGGTTGAGGAAGCCTACGAAGGGTAAAGGTAATTCTTCAGAGGCTTCAAACGGCCCAAAGCCGACAAAAGAGCTATGCCGATCATCGGAGGAAGGATTTGGAGTTTGAGATAGGAAATAAAGTGTTTCTTAGGGTTACTCCATTGAAAGGAAAAATTAAAGCAGTAAAAGGGAAAAAGTTGCAACCAAGATACATAGGACCTTTTAGTATACTCCAGCGGATAGGAAAGGTGGCTTATCGACTAGAGTTACAAGTTAGTTTGTCTCGGATCCATGACGTGTTTCATGTTTCTTTGCTTAAGAAATATCATCCGGATCCGACTCACATTTTGCCATCAGAAGATATTGAACTGGACGAGTCTTTGACCTATGAGGAACAACCCATTCGAGTACTAGATAGGAAGGTGAAGGACTTGAGAAATAAGCAGATTCCACTGGTTAAGGTTCTGTGGAGACACCATGAGGTGGAGGAAGCAACCTGGAAGCTGGAGAAAGACATGCAAGAGAAGTATCCCGAGTTGTTTACGACTAAAGGTATAAATTTCGAGGTCAAAATTCTTTTAAGGGGGAGAGAGTGTAAGGACTTGTAAAATCCCTCATATTTTTCTTAAAAATTCCCTTTTATTTGGAATTTATTCCTTTATAATAGCCTTACTACTCATTCACTCTCTCAATAGTTACAATTAATCATAGAACCAAGGATTTTCCCTTTTCTCTCATCGTTAAGGTAAACTAGGGTTTTTACGTTTTTTGGTAGTGTGATTACTCGGTACGGAGTGTGTACTAAATTTGGTAGTTAAGAGTGAGTTTTATATAATAGAAAGTGTGTGGTTAGAAGTAATAATAATAAGTTAGTGAATCATAAGTTAAAACCCTAGTACACGCGATTTAAGGAAAATCGGTTTGAACCGACGGGTACCGTTCGCTACCGATTGAATGCACCACTTGAGCACTACTTTATTACCTTAATCCTCTTGTTATTATTGCATAAATATCATCCCTTAAATAGCCAAGAGAGAGAGCCGAAATTATTGACCAAAAAGAAAGGAAAAAGAAGAAAAATTAAAGATGTAATCTTGAGGTGACAAATGGCAAACATCCAAGGGTTATTTGACCAAACAATTTCCTTCATTTTTATCCCCAAAATCACTTCAATTCCTCTTCATTTTTTGCATTTCCAGCCGAGCTTGAGGAGAGAAAGAAACCAAGTGAGCAACCTCCAACTTTCACCTTGAATCATCTTCATTTGAGAGAAATCACCCAATCCAAACCGATTAAACTTTCATTTTAGTGCTTAGGTAGTTGGGTGTGGTAAAAGTTTGGGAAGAAAGTGTTTGGTTTCACACCTACAAGGAGTTTTTGGAAGGTACCATGGCTGTCTTTCCTTTTTCTCTTCTTACTCTTGCTAAAGTTTGGATAGAAACTCTTAATCTTGGGTTTTGACGGTTAATTAGTGAGTTGTGCATGATATGGTGGAATGTTAGCTAGGGTTTACATTTTCAGCCTTGATTATGGTTATCTACCTATCAATTGATGTTATTGAGCTAGTACTTGAGGGTTTTGTTGACAGAGTACTTGTTAGATATGAATTTCTAGAGTAAAAGTCCAAATTCCAGAAATTTGAAACCAAGTTGTTCTGTTCTGACCTGTTTAATTCGTCCATGTTAGAGGCCGAATCAGGCCTATGTCAAAACATTAAAGTTGTAGGTAATGGAGTTATATAGCAACCTGTAAAATTTCATCCCAATCGGAGCATTGTAGCATGTGAAATGATAAAATTACCCCTGACTGCCAAATGTACTGTTTCGCGGACAGTTTTCTGTTTTCTCTGAGATTGTACCTTTTGACCTTGAAAATGAACGAAATGGCTGTCAATGTCTTCATAAGACTTTTAGTTCTTTGTCTTAGCTTCGAAATGGTATAAAGTGTACCCCAAACCAATAGGCGTAGTTTCAGTTGTGACCGAAACTCCAAGAGACGTCAAACCTGCTGTTTTGTTGTGTGTCCTTAAACTTGGTTTCTGGTCGCATTACTAGTATTGTTTTATACTTGAATGACATTGAACCTAGTTGAAGGGCTATTGTGGTAACATTGCTTGTGTGTGACTTTGGGGCTGAATTGAGGAAAACAATGAAGCCATTAATGGCTGGAAACTAGCTAAATACAAGGGGCATGCCGCCCAAATTTTCACTCGAGGACTAGACGTGTGTACTTGTAGTTCGAGCGAAGAGTTGAGGTTAAGTGAATTTGAATTGTCTAGGTTATTCGAGTCCTCTTTTGTAGAGATATATAAGCTAGAGTTCGGCCGAAACTTGTACCATTGGAAAAATGAAAGTAACGACTAATAGAAATACGTGTTTCTCGTCTTTTCGATTCAAATGGGGATTTCAAAGTTTAATCGCTTCAAAGTTTCAAAGTTTTAAGAGCGAGCATGAGTTTTACGAATATTTCCCAAATGAGTTTCAATTACTTGTTTTTGTTAAACAAAACACTTAAGTTTCGAACATTAGGTGATTTCAAAGTTCTTAAACGATGTTTTATCGCAGATTTGGACTCAAAACCAGGAGTAATACCTGAACGTGAACCGAAGAAGCACTAAATCTTTGGTGAGTGCTTCCAAATACCTGATTGAACTTGATACTTGTTTTCAATACTTGACCAATGTGATCGAATGATATGTGATTGATTTGATTGGGCAAGGGTGTACTTTATCGCACTTGCCCTAATGTGCTATATTCTTGTTCTTTGATTGAAAGTGAATTGATGTACATGCATATGATTCGTATCTTGTCTGAAATTCCGGAAACCCTGTGGCTAGTTGGTCAAGTCGAGCCGGCAAGGGTTTGGTTGATTCGATAACGAACCCTGGGTCATTAGTTTTGTCGAGTGGAGTGTTAACTCCTCGACTAATCGGTATACTCGAGTATTACCGCCAGTGTTTATTTTGGAGTGGGGGTCTTGTAACAGCCCCACTTTCCCCTAAGGCGAACCAAAGGGGTTAGCGGGCTGCCTGCCCAGCTCTCGCCAGGACTAACGATGCAGACTAGAACTATCTATTGCGATCCGGAACTTACAAACGAGCGTAAACAAGTCAAAATGGAAAAATAACCCAAAATAAGAAAAAATGAAATCCGGAGTCGGCCATGATAGTAACCGACCCGTCAGAACCCAACCGAAAGAACACGCAAAAATTCACATCTGAACTTTAGCGATTACAATCCAAAATTTCAATCCAAAATGACATACAAAAGTTTTCAAAAATTAATACATATACACGGTTTGCCAAATCAAAAGAGAAAACGCCCCAAAAGTACACTTAGGGTTTTAATACATGAGCTATACAAAAGATATGTTCAACTAGCTCAATTTGGCAGCCATTTGTCAAATCCAGACCAAAAGGGTTTATTTTCCTGTAAGGAAAACAAAAGGAACAGAAAGGGGTGAGCTTGCGCTCAATGAGGTACCAAACATATAGCAGAAAAATCATGGCATTTCACATTTAACAAATCAGATACACATGCCAGATGTAAAGCAAAAGAACCAATGATTCAAATCAGAAGGATACGGGTGGCTCTCAGGAGCCAAATTTCCAGCGCAGTACTTGATCCAAACCGGTTGACTCTCCGTCAACGTATATAGAACCAAAACGTCCGTAGACCCCTCTTTACACCGAATTCCGTCCACCAAACACCCCTTTACCGGGCCCGCTCACCGTAACCGAACAGAAATGGTAATACTCGAGTATACCGGAATCAAGGGTCTCAATACCCAAAGATCCCAAAACAGACTACCGTGGTTCGTTATCTAATCGTCCAGGCCCTTGCCGGCCCGACTCGAATAACTTAGCCACAGGATTTGAGCTCATAGGTCACAGAAAGGTCGTTGGTTACAAGTTTCCAAACGACGTCCGAACAGATACAGATATCAGATACAGATACATATTCAGATTGACACCAAAATTGGCATATGAACAGACAAGAGAACGAGTGTGATAAAGTACACCCTCGTCTCAAACAAATTAAACAGATTGCAGAGCAGAAATCAAGTTAAACAGCAATGGAGGGGAGTGGTACACTCACCGGCTCAACTTAAAAAATTTTTACTTCAGATTGGCCTTAATCGCCAAGAAACCCTAAAATAACCAAAATAAACCAATTGAAGGTTTCACATCCGTAATCGAGTAAACACAATGCACATGAGGCTCGACTACTAGTCGTATGCCTCGCCAAATAATTACTAATGCAAGGGTACAAAACATGATTTTTGGGAACAAAAAGATAGCATAAAGACCTAGGTTCAATAACCCAAAAGCCCTTTTATTTCTACCAAAAGGCAAATCCAACTTAAAAGAACCAAACGGCCTAGAAAATCGGGCAGCACTTCCCCTAAATTTCTTACTTTTCCAGCCATTAAGGCTTCATTATTTCCTCGAATCAGTCCCAACATCTCACACAAAATTCACCTCATTTCCAAAAGCCATTCACTAGGCCCAAAGTAAAAGTTAACTAGGAAATGACCGGAATAAAAGTAAGCCTTAAAACACACAAACAAGTACAATGAGACTCGATAACGCGTCATAAAGCCATGCCAACCACAACCCCAATAAGGTTTCATATGCATATATAAGCATTATAGCAAGCCAGAAAATCAGGAAATGTAGCCATCTTGGCCATAACAACAAAAACAGTTTTACCTTCATTATGCGGTAATGGCACAAATTGCACTACGTTTATCGGATGAGGGTGTAAGACCCACCATCTCGAAGCTAAAAGACAGGGCTACAACAATGTAGAAGGCCACTCAGTCCAAATCCTAGCACAACTAGGTCAAATATGCAGAATACCAAACCAGAACCGTAATTGCAGGTTTACAAATCACACTATGCTGTAATTCGTCCAACTCAGTCTACACAGGTCCAAATGCATTGATTCCAAAGGCATATGATAGCTAAGACATCAAGCTACATTTCATCAGAAGACACCAACATCCAAATCCAAAGAAATTCCAGTCAAAACAGACGATTACAATCACAGTTCGCACATTCTGATCACCCAGAACAGCAACAGTAAAAACAACATATCTCACTCTACACTAATCGAAATGACCTGAAATTTTGTAGGCACTTTAAAATCATCAATACCTACAACTTTCATGTTTTGAGGAAAGTCCAATTCGGCCTCTAACCCTATGATCCAAAACCGGACAGAATTAGGGGTTATCAACCCTAACTTTTCTCATTTCAATCCAAACCCAAAATTGATTGCAATTATCAATAATTCACACCTACTAGAGTCATTATAAGCCATTGTCAATCATCAAAAATAGCCACAACATCCCATTCATATTAAACCAGAAAATTCGTCAATAAAATAAAAACTTCACCAAATCACTTCAAATCAAGAAATAAATCACACATTCCATCACTCAAGTCACCATTAGGCACAAAATAAACATCATTAGCTATAAGAGGATGTTCAATCATCACTTACCTAGTAAACAAGAGAAGAGGAGTTGTAGACCACCTTAGCTCTTCCAAAAACTTCACCAAACTCACCACTAACACTAAATGGAAAGATTGTATGGAGTGGAAACTAGTTTGTGTGATTGATTTGGATGATTTGAGCTAGATAATTGCCAAACTTTGAAGAGGTTTTTCTTCCTTCTTTGCTAGAGAGAGAATCAGCCAAGAGGTTGAAGACAAGAATGAATTTTGTGTGATTTTTTTGAGATATTTAAGCAATTGGTCAAAAGTCAAGAAAATGAATAGTAAGTCATAAGCTATTTCCAATACAATGGTGACACTTGTCACCTCCATTAATGCAATCCTATCTTTTCTTTTTCCTCTCACATCAATCACTTCACATCCTCTACTTATCTCTTAACACCCGATAAATTTCACACAGTATCCGGAATTTAACCTAATTGGCCGAATTTTCCCGAACTTTTCGCACTAGTGGGTCCCACGTCCATTATATACTCTTAGTTTCTCAAAAACTAACCGATACTAGAAAAATCATTTAAAAGCTATATTTACTCATAAAATTTATCTAGAAAAATTTCCGGATACAGAAAGTGCAGAAAACAAATCATTGAAAATAAGAAAACCTAGAAATATAATAAAACCTAGAAATTGGAAAAATTACGGGTTCTCACAGGTCTAGTAAAGGGTTTGGTTGGTGGACGAAGATTGGAGTTAAGTGGAGTACTACTGGACTAGTTACCTTACTTGAAAGTTGACGAAGTGTCAACTGCAATACGATCAAGCTATGGTGGAGCCAGTTCACAAGAGCAACTGTATCCTTTTACATGAATGCTGAATATTAAATGTTTGGTCATCTGAAGTGTTATTGTTCATTTTCTTAATTTGTTAATGCTCGCTACTTTACTATTATGAAACTTTCACTTGTACTTACTGGTCAACTTGCTATTTGGGATCTCACTGAGTTTTAGCTCACCCTGATAGTTTTGTTTTCCTTACAGGGGGTACGATCGAGGCGTGGGACTTGTACAGGCTAGCGTAGTCTAGTTTTTGGAAATTTTGTAATTGTACTCACTAGTCACTCGATTAGGGTTGAATATATTTAGAATTCCAATCTTTTGATGTATTTGGGATTGTATGGAAGTTTGAGACAGAAATGAATGTATTTGTATGTTTTAAATTTGACAACGGTTGATTTCTTTACATTAAGAAGTTGTGAATTATATTATCCAAAATAGTGAGTGAGTCCTGGCAAGAGCTGGGCAGGCGGTCCGCTAAACCCTGGGGTACGCCCTAGGAGAAGTTGGGGTCGTCACAAAAACGCTAAACCAACAATTCTCCAACATCTAAGCTCCAAGTTCATTCTTGCACCCATATTGCTACATATCAATTTTCCTAAATGTGACATGTTATATTTTAATATCTCAAAACCAAGGCAAGAAGTTTCAGGCGTATAAGTACAAGAGGACAGGAAAAGTTTTATATGTTTATATCAAATAAATATCATTAGTGATTTTATACAGCTTACAGTAGCTGCCAGTGCAAAAGTAGGTTGCAATCCTGTAGCAAATAGCAATGACTGCTAGGGACAAGAATACTGAGAATTAAACCTTGGATTGGATAGCAATTAAGTATTGTATGCCAAAGACAAACCTATGGTTAGGGGCATACATATAAATGAGAAAGTAAAATCTATTATAGTTTCACCAGATGAAAACTATTTTTTTAACATACATTTTGTTTGTTCCATGCACAAAGAAATTGGGATATATGAATTGAAAAGGCATTCTTAAAAAAGCGGTTGCTTTGCAAATGCTTCATAGATAATGAAGAGGATCTGAGTTGATAATATAGACAATGTGCCACTGGTGAAATGTTGTAGTGCTCAAAATTGTGTGGACCTAAGAAATCCCTCATTCACTCTGCCAAAAAAGGAAAACCAAGTGAATTATAAATGGATTAAGTACAATAAGAGTGTTGGCCAAGTTTGTCACTTGTATGACAGGGCTGGAATTTAACATGGGATAGACCCATATGGATATCTTGAAGCGAAGAATTTATTCAGAAATGATTCCACCACTTAATGGGTAGGAAGTGACTCATAGAGAGTTGACCATCGGATTGGAATTGGTACTGCTGAGAAACCGATTCCGACATCTCGATCCAATATAGCGGCAATGCTAGCCCGAAAAGGTGTCCGGCTCCTTTTTCATCTTTATCTTTTCCGGTCAATAATCAGCTTTTGGTTCTAGGGAAGACCTGAAATGCAAAAATCAAACACACCTCTAGAACAAAAACACTAGGAAAACTATTAATAGTAGAGAACCTAAAAAGAAAAAAAGCAGTGTTCTCAGACTTGGACCGTATCGGCCGGTTGAATCGGAAACCGGCCAGTTAACTGGTCCGAGTCATAGTAAAAAATCAAAAGTTATAAAACTCAATCAAGCCCAGTCAAAATTTGGTTTGACCGGTGAACCGGTAAAATCCCTTAAACCCGGTTTCTTTAGTGTCTTGACTCTTGACTAGTCCAACTTTAGTTGACCGATTAAAGAAGTAAAAAAGAGGGAAAACCCAACCAAAGTTACCAAACAAGACTCTCCTCTGTCACTCTTCTCCAAAACTCAAACCCTACCTCCTTCACCAAACCACCATCGCTGCTACCAACAGGTCTTCCACTGTCACCAGAATTCATCATCCCTACTGTCGCTCCTCCTCTAGTGTTAATTTTTAGATTTCAATTTCAAGCCTCCAGCACCAGCTCATCTCCTATTTGGTTCTATCCTTCTTAGCCATTGTTCCTCCACAGCCGCCGCTCCTTAATGATTGCAGCTGTCGCTGTCCAAGCCTTCGTTTCGGACTTCAAGTTCAAGCCACTGCAGCCAGCTACTATAGGTAATTTTTGTTAATTTTTCAAGCCTTAATTTCTTAACACTATCTTTGGGCATGAACGTAGAAATCTTGGAGGATTTGTACTCTTGATTAAGCTTACAGAAATCAACAAGTCTATGTTTCCACTTGTCACTGGAAATGGAAGAGACAGTAGGCTCTGTGATAATTTGAATCGTGAACATCTTGATTACTTCTATTGGTTGCCTGTTGGAGTTGGGGTTTTGGGTATAGCTGTCTATGCATACCTAACAAAATCAAACAAATAAGAGGAAAATGCTCCTAGAAAGAATTATAAAGTGTATTTTGAGGAAATATTGGATTTGACCTTTCAACCAGAAGATCCAAAACATTGACTAATTAGACAAGTAGATAGGTATAAGCAGTTTTTTCACAGGTTCATTTGTTTCATGTATGTTCTTATTAGCTAGATGGAAACCATGACGTCTGGTAAATACTAGATGGAAACAAAAGGATTTGACAATCAAGAATATCTTTCCCTTAAAGTTTAATGTTATTGCTAAGCAAATTCACTATGTGTTTCCTATGCTTCCATTACATCGATATTATCCTTTTTACACTCTTGAGTAGAAATGATGTATGTAGTTTGCTGATTGACTATGTAGCCTACCTGTGTTATCTGTAATCCAATTTCAGACTCTTTACTCTTTTTTCTTGACATTGTGTCTTCTAGAGATATTGAAGCATACTACTAAATATATTTTCGGCTCTATACTCAAAGCTTACTAGAACTATGAAATTGGAGATAAGGATGATGAAGATAAAGCTGAAGATAAGCATGGTTTAAATAGTTCTAAAATATGTGTTATTTCAAAGTATTATAAATAAACTTGTTTCTTTATTTGAATTTGTACTTGTCAAGAATTGAATATGTATGAGATTTCTATTTTGCAAATTTTGTGAGTTTGGATGAACTTGGTGAATTGGATATATATATACATATATATATTACGTATTTATGACGTCATTCAGTTCCACTCCGACGAATCCAGTCGAACCCATTAATCTCTGACCCTTGAGGTCGGCCGAGTCGATATCCGGTCCGAATCTGAAAACATAGAAAAAAAGGAAAAATTGGACAGACCAAAAAGTTCATTAGAGAAAAGCCGACCAACAGATAAAACACTTCAAAACGAAATTAAAGTAAACAAGAAGAAATGCAAAATTAATCCGGATTGCAAATCTGATAAGAAAAAGTACCTCAATCTCTGTAAAAAAAAAAAAAAGTCAAAAGAAATTTGATATGCATTAAATGTACAATTTTTGAGATTAATGATTAACGAAATTTGGTTGGTTGTTAAAACCTTAGCCACAAGTTGGAGATCTTTACTAATCTTGAATGGAAAGTTTAAATAAATCACACAATTCTAGAATTCTTTTAGGGATAATTTCAGAAACCTCCCCTGAAGTTTCTGAAAATTTCACTGAACTCCCCTGAGGTTTGGAAAATTACACTTTCCTCCCTTGATTTGATTGTTTTAGTAACAAAATCTTAAAATAATATTGGCTTGATCAATTTTTTAAATGAATACCCAAAAATGCCCTTATGTAGTGAGTTTTAATTTATTTTCCTATACAGTTATAAGATTATTTAGTATAATTATACGAAAAAGGTGCCAAATATTTCATGTCCATACCTACTATTTGATAAACAACTATAATAATAATTTTATCACTATGATAAGATTCTTTTGATGGTACTTTATTATGGATTTATATTTATAAGATAGAATAGAAAATGTTAAAATAATTCATTTAGAATTTATGAATTTTTTGAGTAGTGGGATTGTCATAATTTAGTAGTAATTTTGGGCCACTTCTTTGTGATTTATTGTTAATTTTAGTATCAAAAAATAGAAAAAAAATTAGCAAAAATATTGGATTACATATAAAATTAACTCGTCAAAAAAAATTACTAGTTCGACATTTGGTTACAATAGAAATTAGAAACAATAGTGATAGTTTTACAGTTTTATTCGAGAAAATTAAAAAAAAGGAATAAGAAGGAAAAAGAATGAAAAAATAATTTTAAAACTCATTCTAAATATAAGCATACCAAATAAGGGAATTTCATTAAAATATTTAAGAATAAAATTATCATTTTAAATGATAAGGGAGATATGTGCAATTTTTCAAATATCAAGGGAGTTTAGTGAAATTGTCAGAAACCTCCGTTTTTGAAATTATCCCATTCTTTTATCATGTTTATAAAGTTACATGTTGCTTGAACTTATTAAACAAAAATTGAGCTAATTTAACTAAGGGACGTTCCACAATTGCACTTGTAGCCATCAACTTTTGCTTGAAATCCAACTTTAGCGACTTGACACTGCAACTAAAAATGAGGCAATGAAAACCTCAAACCTTCAACAAAAGAAAGGTGGTGAGGGGAACTTGCAAAAACATACACTGCTCTGTAATCGTACCCGAAAGAGCAAAAAAAAATTGAAAAAATTTGAAAGCACATATACATGATCATACCTTGAAGACTTTCAATAGATTGGTCAGTGTTGTAGCAATGGCAACAAAAAACCCTCAGTCAATGATGATTGCCTGGCTTCCTATTATCTATAACCAAAAATACACAAAAAAAATTTTGAATTCATGTAGAAAAAATAAAAAAGAATCCAGATTAGTGCTTCTTTAGATTTCCT
Organism: Coffea eugenioides; assembly: GCF_003713205.1. Classification (NCBI taxonomy): domain Eukaryota; kingdom Viridiplantae; phylum Streptophyta; class Magnoliopsida; order Gentianales; family Rubiaceae; genus Coffea; species Coffea eugenioides. Next base: position 24,662,589 of record NC_040035.1, read on the forward strand.
TCAAATTTTACCTACGTACTACATGAACTGCAAGTGGAGGAAACCTAAATAAGTTGCATCTTAGAACAACAAAAATATAGCATAAAACTGAGCTGAAGAAATCATGCAAAAATAGTTATAAAAAAAGATTTGTGCTTACTACTATTTTCTTCAGATTTTATCATCGGAGTTGCAAAAAAGTTGGCCAGCATACTTGAAGTCTCATAATCTTTAAAAGGCTTCAACTGATGGATGTGAGAATCTAGAAATTTTGCTAATTTATCTAGTTTAACTACATGGTACTTTATTTATTTAGTCATCTATTTGGTTATTTATTGATTTGATTTTGCCTTAATGTTTTTATTAAATTTTACATGTGGAAGTTAATGTGTGGCGTAAAATGAAAATTTTCTTTGTAGTGGGGTGTAAAAAGGAACTTTTGGGAAAAAAAAGGAGGACTTTAGTGCAATAAGAGAGAGAATTGGGACACTTGGAGTTAGAGAGTTCTAGAAGGTGACAAATGTTGGGACACTTGGAGCTAAAGAACTCTAGAAGGTGACAAATGTCACCATAGGAACCAAGGGAGACCTTTGACCAAGTTTTCTTATCATTTAATCTTTCCTTTCTTGTCTTAAAAAAATAAATAAAACAACCAAAATCAAGAGGAAATGATAGAGAGAGGACAGAGAGCTAGGGAAAAAAAAGAGAAGAAAAGCTCAACTTTTTTCCTCCATTTTTGCTTCAAATCTTCCCCAACTTTGGATGATGCTTGGAATCTTGCTTGAGTTTGGAAGAAAGTCATGCTTGGGGGCAACTCTTGGAGGAAACTTGGACTTGTTGCTTGATTGAAGTTCCTAGGAGAGGTATTGGCTTGCAACCCTCTTTTTCCTTCAAGTTTCTAGTAGATTTGTAGCTAGAAAAATTGAATCTTTGATGGGTTTCCTTGAAACCTTGATTTAGGTAGATGACTTGAGAAAAATTCCTTATATTTTCATGGCAAGCTAGGTAGATAACTTGAGGTTCATTCTTGTGCTTTTATGATGAATGTTTATGGTAGATTTTGGTGTTTTAAAGCTTGATGTTGTGGCTTGTGTGTATATTTCTTGGAAAGCTTGAATCTTGGTTGGATTTTATTGCAAATTTTGGTGGAAAATTCTGTTTTGAAAACTTCTTGATGGCCGAAACTTTTGAGTGCTATTAGCCCTTATTTTCAAGAAATTTTGGGGGAATCTTGCTCCACAAACTATGTTGGACATTAAACTTTGATTGTGAGTTGGATTTGGACCAAAAGCATGAGTTTAAGTGGGAAGGTTGAGTCAAGGGTTGCTGAAAATTTTATTCCGCAGGAGACTCTGAGCAGCCTTGGGAAATCTATTGTATCTTGGTGTAGAAAAATCCAAATTGAGTTCTTCTTTTGCGTTTGAAACTAGATTCAGAATACTTTATACTGTGAAAATTTTAGAATTTTTTTCAGTTCCTATGAATATCTGTGATTTTCTAAAGTTGACTGAATTTCCACACCTGTTCTGTCTTTCTACTAGATAAAGTAGCAACTTGAGATTGGAATTTGACTGATTTATGGGCAGAATCTTGCAAATGTGTCTTTTGGAAAATTGTAATCCTTTGAGTCTATTTTCCAATGGTATAAAATTTATAAATTTTGGACTTAAGAAGCTTGCGATACGATTTTTCAAACAGTGTCGCGCAAAACTGGAGAAAATTCTGTTTTCTAAACGTGTTCTTGCTCCCATTTCCAAATTTAAGTTGGAGTTGTTAAACCATTTTGAGATTGGTTTTATGGGTGGAATTGAGGTTTAAATGAAAAGAAATGAATTTTTTCAAATCATTTTAGGTCGGACAATTTCCAACTTTGTATTTTGAAAGCTTTGTTCTAATTTCTTCAAACGTTTGACTATAATCGATGCTCTTGTGCTCCAAATGACTTTTGTAATGTTGATTTAGTAAAGCACATGAGGTTTTCTCCTCGATTACAACAAGAAAATATTATATTTTGATAGGTTATACGGGCATAAAACTTGTAAATTGATGCATTTTCTAAATGAAATTTTGAAACCTCAATTTCTTCATGTATTTTGGCTTTGTATTGCTAGTGTTTTAATATAGTATATGACCACAGGACTCGAGAGAGTTCAAGAGGATGAACCAGGGTTAAACTGAAGGGTTACAATTGATTGGTGAGTGTTCCAATGCATGTTATTTGATTATGCATGACTTGAGAAAATGCTATTACTTGCTTAAGTGCTCTCCTTTGAATGACATGCGAATAAGTGAATGATTGCTGTGATTTTCTTGTCTTGCTAATTTGCTATGAGCGCATGTTCACATTGCATGAATGCATGATAAATGTGCAAGAATGTAGGCCGATGTGTACTTTATCACATCAGCTAAACTAAGCACAACCCTATGCTGGCATCTTATCCGAGACCTGCCATTTGCGAGGTCGGATCAACTGAACAGTTTTGGGTTTATAACTTACCAATGATAAGTGCAAATCTCAAAACTCTTTCAACGAAAGGCCTTGAGTACAATGTTAAATATTTAATGTTAAATGAGGGGATTGTTGATCTTTCGGAGGACATAAGGTGGGAGTTCAGAGGTTATAAGGTGGTAAAATGTAGGAGATTGTTTACAGGTAGTTATAAGGTGAATGTTGCTCCCTATAAGCCCCGTATCATTTTCATGTTTAAATTATTGTTCATTCTTGCATTTACTTGAACGAATGATTGAATGCACGTTTATCAAGTATTTTACATTGAAAGATTCCTATTACAATTAATTGCTCCACTACCAGTTTTTAAAGTTAAGTATCGATTTACTTGAACCTATATTACTTGAAAAAACGTGCTTACATGTTAAATTTTGTTATTCTCTTATTTTGCCTGTTTACCTAGAATGCTCACTAGGCATAAGCTCATCCCACGTTTTATTTTCCTTAACATGATTCGGATCCGAGAGTGCTCAAGAATACTGTTGGAATGTTTTGAAAGACTTTAAGTTTTTTATTTTAGTAGAAATGACTGCAGTGTATATATTTTTGGGTTGTAATTAAGATAGACGTCGAATGATGAATCTTTTGTTCGCGAACCTATGTAAGAGCTTTTGGATGTATGTAAATGTTATTTTGGGGTGTAATGAATATTATTTTAGTTAGTTTAGAAATTTCAAGTAATTCTTTCTATAGATTGTAGTGAATCCTGGCGAGAGCTCGGCAGGCGGTCCGCTGACCCCTTGGGTACGCCTTAGAGGGAGATGGGGCTGTTAAAATGGAACCTTTGCTTCATCCTAGGAGAATTCGAAGAGAGAGTGCAAAAGATGTGCTTGGAATTGGAGTTTGTGAATCGAGAGAGAGAGTAGAGAATAAAGAGGGCCAAGTAGAGTGTTATTGAGGGATGAGTGGCCGATATCATAAGGTGGTCTCCCATCACAAAAATGCTTAGTGAAAAGACAGCAACAACGATGTCCCACAAGGCATTATCCAACAGCGAAAAGACCAATCAGGACAAAATCACCAGTAGAATAACAGGATAACCGAGACAAAAGGGCAATTGAGTCCGAAAAGCAATAAGAAGGTGCATCGAACAGCTGGAAATCAAGGCTCATAAAGAGTTCTTGGCCCGCGAAAAGACCTGGAAGTCCAAAATCAGTTGGAGAATTACATTGAAACTGGCACAATTCATTGTAGGTCGAGCTTCGGCGCTTTATGTAGTTTAATATAAGATTAAGATAAGATAAGATATGTACTTTCTACCTAACAGAACAAAAAAACTCAAAGAAAGAATTTAATCTATATTTTTTTTAAGTCATTGAAGAAGAATCTTAACAAATGAAATCCATATTATTAAAAAGAAAAATGAAGAAGATAAAGAAGAAGAATTGGGCATTGTAGGCACTAGTATTAATTATAAATTTCCATGTAAATATTTTTTCTAAACCCAGACTTTCAGACTTGGACTCATTGTGCAAGTACAAGATTTTATGATGAATTAATCGTTAAAAAAATTAAACTAACAAATGTATATAATCATTAATCATTAAAAATAAAAACTAAACAAGCAAATATACATAATCATTATTGGGAAATAGAATGAGTTAAAGTTATGGGACCAAAAAAAAAATCAAAATTTGCTGAAAATAAGATAAGAAAGAAAGTGGTGACACATCAAAATTGAGAAGACAAAGAAAAATAAAAAAATAAAGCAAGCTAGTCCGTGCACTAAATTGTAAAGGACAAATAAGAATTGTTCATATATTTTCTGTCACGGCCCCACCTCCCCCTAAGGCGAACCAGAGGGTTCGGCGGGCCGCCTGCCCAGCTCTCGCCGGGACTCAGTCGTTCACTACAATCCTCAATGGAATTTCAAGATATTTATATCAAATATACATCAAAGGTTCCCAAAACTTTACATATCAAAAGCGAAGCGTCCACGCTTCCACTGCGCCACTCTGATCCTTGATACCAACTATTATACAGGAGGAAGTCCAAAACTAGACTATTACACATCCAAGCAACTCTAAACGTTCAATACAATCCCAATATGAATGATTACACAAAAGAAAATCCAAATTCAGTCCATACATGAGATAATCCATGAATAAACACTACAAGCCACTCCTTCGCCTTGAGCCCTGTGGAGGGGAATAAAATATTTTGGGGTGAGCTAGAAGCTCAGCGAGTAACCAGTAAAATCAGTAATCAAATCTGTTTAACAATAGTTCATTTCAATGATGTCATTTCAATATGGAGTATCAATAATTCACGAAACATTTACAATGGAAAGCGATAGTAACATTCATGAAAAGGATACGTTCGTTCTCCTGTCATTTCATTGCATTTGGTTTCATTCGTGCATTCATTCACCCGTCCCTGGCTTTTGGCCAGGCTCCACCAACCTACAAGGTAATACTCGAGTATACCGAAACGTTCACCCAAGTTCCTAGTCGCCCGACCGAGTCCGTTTCTGGCTCGAGACGACCGGTAACAAGGGGCAATGGCCAGTTCAGCCTAAAAGGCTTACATTCATGCGCAAGTAGCATTCAATTATTAATCATTGAAAATTTCATATTTATTTAGGTCGAGTGCGATAAAGTACACACTCGCCTAGAAAACTCGTTTTAACAATCATTGAAAGAAAAATCAATAATAACAAGACACTGATATGCAAGCACGCATGATATGTAAGAAAACAGTTCCAAAAGTAACTTTGAAAACAGTTCAAAAGTAAATAATGCAAGAAACGGTTCATAAATAATTTTAGAAATAGTTTGAGGTCACTCACCTCCATGGCTCAGAAATCATCCATTAAATATCATTGCCTTGCTCAAATCCAAGTCTTAAATCACAAACTCAATGCAAACAAGTTCCTTCAAAGTTTGGACAGCACTTCCCCTGAATTTGCTTACTTTTCCAGCCATCATGGCTTCATTATATCCTCAGCCAGTCCCAAAGGTACACACACAACAACAAGTTCATCCAAAGCCATTCAGCAAGCTCCAAGTAGTACTAGTACAAGTCAAGCTAGGGAAAAGTCCGGAAATGAAAGTTAAGTTCAAAACCAGAAAAAACAGTTTTGACGTCATTTTGCGGTAATGGTACCAAAGGCGCTACGATGGTCGGATGAAGGTACAAGACCCACCATTTCGAAGCTAAGAACCAGGGCTACAACAATGTAGAAGGTCACTCAGTCCAAATCCCAGCACAACTAAGTCATATATGCAAAATACCAAACCAGAACCGTAATTGCAGGTTTACAAATTACACTATGCTGTAATCAGTACAACTCAGTCTAAACAGGTCCAAATGCAGAAATTCCAAAGGCATATGGTAGCTAGGACATCAAGTTACATTTCATCAGAAGACCTGAACACCCAAATCCAAAACAATTCCAGTCAAAACAACCCATTTCAGACGCAGTTCTTACATCCTGATGAACCCAGAACAGCAACAGTAAATTCGGCTTATCTCACTCTACACTACTCCAATTGACCTGAAATTTTACAGGCACCCTTAAAACATCAATACCTACAACTTTTATGTTTTGAGCCAAGGCCAATTCGGCCTATATCTAGGACCAAAAATTTCGGACAGAATGAAGAACCAAGAACCCTAATTTTCCAGATTTCTTCCAAAACAGAATTTACTTGCAATTAATCACTTTTTCCACCTCCTAGCTTCCTCAACTATCATTTCCAATCATCATACATAACCACATAATAACAATCATATGAGAACAGAAAAATCCTAATTAAATATAAAACTTCACTAATTTCAACCAAAATCATGAAATTATCCATAAAATCACTTATTCAACCACCACCAATCACTAATTGAACATTATCAAGATCAAAGGAAGAATTCCCTAGTTACTCACCTTGCAAGCTCAAGAAAGTAAGCAACTTAGCACCAATTTCTTCCAAACAACTCCACAACCAACCTCAATATCACCAAACTAAGAAGTTCTATGGAAAAATTTGAAGATTAAACGGTTGAATTGAAAGATTGGGCAAGATTGGAGCTTGAAAATTGAGAGAGTTTTCTTTCCTTTGTTCCTAGCAAGAAATTCGGCCAAGAGCTTCAAAATAAGAAGAATTTTGGGTCAATTTTGGTTTAAATGGTAAAGGCATGAATAGTGGTCAAAAGGTCAAAAAGGTAAGAATAAATCCTCAAGTGACACATGTCCTCTTCATTAATTGCTTGCCTAACTTTTTGTCTCTCTTACACAAATATCTTAACACATTGTAAAATAATATCACTTAATACAAAATTCCAACAAGTTGTCAAAAATATAATGCATTTACCGCACTTGCGGGTCCCACGTCCAAAATACGCTTTTAATTTCTAAAAAACTAACCGATACTAGAAAAATCATTTTAAAACTATTTTTGCTCATAAACTTTATCTGGGGAATTTTTCTAATCAAGAAAATGTAGAAAAGGCGGGCGTTTAAAAAATAAACCCTAGAAAAGTAGAAAATTTCCGGGTTCTCACACTTATACTTTTCGGGGCGTCACATTTTCACACAAAACAGTTAAATAAGGATGTTTACCATTAGATATAGGGGCAACATAATGCTAAATTATTTCGTGGGGGCTCAGAGTAACTTATCTCCAATTACGGGGGTTTAGTCTAATTAACCTTGCTAGGTATTGAATATCTAAGTCATGAGTCCTAACTTCTAAGTAATCTTGTCCCAAACGTTATAGACACTTTTCATCTGATTCTTTTTCTTTTCTTTTCTTTTCTTTTTTAGCTAAAACAGCAAAGAAGTGCAAAAAATAAGGTCAAAGGAAAACATGCTAGTCTTTTGCTCCATCTTGCATTCCTCCTTGTCTATGAAACTTCCAGCATTTATTCATAAGAGTGGCCAAAAAGCCACCAAATTTGAAACAACTATCCATGTTAGCGGAGATTAGAAAACAAAACTACATTACACAGCATGCCTGGTTTGGATACCATTTGCGATTGGAGTATTTTGGACCTCAAAATTATTATGGTTAGTGTTCACATATCACATAAAATCCGCCCACTTTTCCCTGCATTTTGCACACTTTCCTTACCCGTAACTTTTTTACTTCTTCAACTTACAAAGTGTACATGTCTCTGCATACCCTTTTAGTCCAGATACATGAATCTTTGACGTAATAAAAAGTGAATCCTCCAATATTCTTGGACACGGGACCTTGCTTTTTATAGGTTTCCCTCAAGAGGGTTCCCCTGAGATTGTTCAATTCTTGGTTCTAGTTTTCAAAAATTTGATCCGGGGTACTACATAGTATTGTGATTAGTATTTTTCTATGTTGAATAAATTTTTGGTTGGTCTTAGGAGCTAAAGGATGGTTGGACCATTATCTCTTGTTGCTTCACCAATCACTGATTCACATAGATGTCCATGCTTGTGTTTGGATGCTCTGCCTTCATGCAACTTGAGTAGTGGAAATCTGATTATGAGTAGGAATTTAGTTACTGGTAGAAGGCATATGCCAAGACCTACTGGCTCATTGGAGCTGAGTAGCTATTTTTTTGATTCAGTAAAAGCTCTATCTGCTGGTAAGAGTTTGAGAGGGCAGAGGAAAAACAAGAGTTTGAAGATTGTAAGTGAAGTGGCCGGACAATATGAGGAAAACTTTGATGATGTAAAAGCTGTAAGACCATTCACTATTTGTCCTAGATGCTTATTATGTTTCCTTTGATCCTGGTATGGTTAATTTTTTGCTATATGTTGATTAATTTATTATGGGAGAATGTACTGGTGTTGCTATTTGCAGCTTTTGTGCCTTTGCGGTACTAATTAGTCTTCTTCTGAGGCTGAAACCTTTTAAGTGTTATCTGGAGTCAAATCTTGTAGAATGATATTCAGCTTTAAAAATTTATTGCAATAATTAAGTTTTACTACTTTGTTAAAGGATTCAATGTATGTCCTTGGTGAGGGAGGAAATGTGAAACTTAATCTTTCAATTTGGATTGAAGTTCTTCAACTTCCTACCAGGATGAGCTGATTTCTTTTTATCACGTCGAACTCTGATAGCACTATAATGACATAGATAAAGGGGAAAGAAAGGGAATCCACCATCCCTATTCTTCTTGCCTAGTTTGCCATAAAAAGTCTTAAATAGTAGCATCTTCTGAAGCTATAGCAGACTTCATGTCAATTCTTATTCTTTATTGGAATGAATTTTGGTTCAATATTTGAAAGAAGCAATCTTCATCTTGCAAATGGAGAAGAAGTTAACTGTGAGTACATTTAGATGCATATAGAAATAGATAGACACGGGTATATAACTCACTCCTTTATTGTACTATTCTTTTTTTTTTTACTCCTTTATTGTATTCATTAGTACATGTTACTTGTTATATACTTGTACCTTTTGACAAGTAATTAGCAACTGTGAAAAGAATGTTGGCACATTAATTGGAAAACCATTAGGTTTAACATCTAGTCAAGGGGTTGTTCTTAACCATTTATGATCAGCAGCATATTAGTTATAGATTAGAAAATTATTCATGAACTAGCTGATGATGGGCAAATAGAAATAAAAAGGTATGATAAACTAGCTATATTTTTTAAGAAAGAAAAAATTATTATCTACAATTTGTCTATATTATTATCAACTGCATTCACATTATTCATTGAGAATAGAATCCGCGGGGGGCTCTCGGGGCGGGGGTTGGGGCGGGGGCGGGGGGAAATTTTTTCCCCCCGTTTACTCCCCCGCCCCGCCACCCGCAAAAAAAAAAGTATATATATATATATAAATAACTGTATATAATATGTAATTTAATTAGTTATAAACTTATGATAATTATATTATTAGTTAGATGTATTATATAATGTATATTAATGTATGTAATATAATTGATATTATCAATTATATGAATAATTAGACATGTCTACTAATAGAATTTATTAATTAGTTATACTAAATTTACTAATACATTTATACTAAATTTCTAATTACACTTAATAGAATAACACTTTTTTCTCAAAAAAAAGTACAAACACAATAATGAATTAGTGATTGTAGTTGTACCAAAAGTGAAAACTTGACTATTTTAGTTGTATTTATTTCATAATGTTGGATTGTATTCAAATAACTTTTGTTTGATTGTTTTTATGAGTTTCAATTGTAAAATTACAATGAATAATAACTTGATGATGTGTTGATATTTTAGTACTTGATTATTTATTAAAATTTAACTATAATAAAATTTTATTAACCCCGCGAGAACAATTTTATTAACCCCCCGCGGGTGCCCCGCGGGGGAAGCGGGGCTGGGCGGGGGTCGGGGGCAATTAATAGGCAACAGGGCGGGGGGTGGGGGAGGGGTCCCCCGCCCCAACCCCGCCCCGTTGCCATCCCTAATCATGGGTAGCTAGGTGCGATTATATGTTTCACACACTAAATCAGGTTTCCACCAAGATATTGGATTGATCTTTCCTGCTGTCTTTGGTGTTTTGTGTTTATTGGATATGCTACCATCACTTCATGTTCGTTATCCTAATTGTGCATGAATATCAAAATTCCCTTGATTACAGTCATAGTAGACTCTAATGATCAGATAGATTTTTATCGTTCACTTCCTCAAGTTGTTAAATGAATCGGCTTGCAGTCAATTCTTAACTTTTTCACATACAAAGCTGTGAGGACTATTATGAACCAGCTCTTTGAGATGAACCCTCCCCAGTACCGATTGTTTAATGAGTAAGTAAAATTTTCCTTCTGGGAGATGTTCTGCCTGCTTTTTTCATTCTTGATGTCCAGCTTTATATGTCTTCAGACACAGCAAGTAAAACTTGGATCTCGCTTAAACATCATATTCGAACAACAGTTCTTTCCCCTAATACTTGTGAAGAGGTGATTTCTGGTAGGTTACTAAATCGACCTGAATCAGTCTTCTCTCGAGTGAGGTGCGATGAATTCGCTTGTTCGAAGTAAATGGCGGGGCTTCTCCCCTGAGATCACTCCGACGATCAAGTCAGTATATAGAGAGGGAATGAAGAGTAATGAATAGTAGGAAGGCAATACTGTGCTTACTTGTTGGGAGTGAACAGGGGTTTTATAGAGCAGGAGCGGAGGATAGGACGGTGGGCTGATGCTAGTGGGACCCACGTCCTGACTATTACGGCTCTGTTCTGCACCTGGAGGTCTGACTGACACGGTAGCCTACTAGCCTTCTGACATGTAGCACTGTGCAGCCACCATTAAGAGCACCAGTGGCTTTTCAGATAAAGCACTGGTCTTTTATGTGGTGTCAGGGGAGATGACATCACAGGGTGCAACCGAGATGGGATGCCCTGAGTACGGGTCATCGGTGGTGACCCGAGACCGAGCTGAGGTCAAGGAGTTACTTCACCTTGGTCTATACGAGAAGGCCGAGGTGGCCATCCTCAATAAGCCCCCCAAGCCTCGAGAGCGCGGGGATCAACAAGGTGCCGAGGCTTCCACGTGCCGAGGCCGTTCGGCATCTGAGGTCACAACGTTTGCCGGACAACGTGGGGTGTAACGTGGGACGTCAGTTGAAAGGACGTGGTGGACAGAGCGGTTCTAGACAACTGATGCGTCGTGGAATAATGGGAGGCTACGTGGAGAGAATGTGTCAGTTGAAGGGACAAGGCATTAATGAGGAGAGAGGGGAGCCCACTTTTCCGACTTTGGATGTTGCCACCTCTTCACCTTCTTGCCGCCATTTTGGTATTCTATCCAACCCCTATAAGTAAGGGGTAGGGGGTCCTTGTCAATGCACTATTCGTCATTTTCAGCTTTCCTACCGAACTCTTGCAAAATTGAGAGCTTCGTCGAGATCAACTTTTTCAGCCGAGATCAAGAGAAAGAGCCGAGATCTCCATTCTCATCTTATTTCTTAGAAAACAGTAAGTATTCTTCTTTTCATCTCGTACTTGCATGCATGGCTAGAACTGCTAAAACCCATAAAGAAACGGTGAGTCCGAGCTTCCACGCCGAAGAGATACCTGACCCCATAGGAGAGACCACTTCGTCCAGCTCTAAGGAAGAGACGTCCAGTTCTGGTGAAGAGACCGCCGAGACCTCTCCAGTGGAGGGGTCTCCCGAGACGAGTGAAGGGAACTGGGAAGTTCTGTTCGACGACGATCTCGGTATTGAAGTCCCTCGAGATGAGGGAGTAGCGGAGCCAGTCGCTCCCGGGGACCTCTCTACCGTAAACTTTGATCACCTCCCTTTGTATAGGAACCGGATTGGAGAGGCCGAGGCCAATAGAATATTGCGAAAGTACCCCTTCAGGGGAGGTTCTAGTATCGAGGCGCCTGGATCGAATCACAGCCGAGAAACCACCCACGGGATTGATTGCCATCTACAAGGAGCAACTAGAGGCCGGGCTGAGAATGCCGACCACGAGGTTCTTTCGTGACGTGCTTCGGTATTTCGCAGTTCGGGTAACTCAGCTCGTCCCGAATGTGATCCGAATACTAGTAGGGTTCGAGATGCTATGTCGGCATCAAAAGATGATTCCCACAGTCAACCTCTTCCGCCGATGCTACACCATCAAGAAGCACAAGAGTGAGAAGGGGCGGTTCTATTTCTGTAATCGCAATAATGCCATCCCAAGCTTAGTTGTTGGAGCCCCTAGCTCGATCAAGAACTGGAAGAAAGACTTCATTTTCGTCTCGGCCGGGGACTTTCCCTGGGGCTTTTGGTGGCGGCCTGTGAACGCAAAGCACGATCCTTCCGCTGAGGACTTGGACTGAGAGAGCTTTCAGAAGCTCATGGGGTCAGGCCTCAGGATCTACAGCCGGGATTATCCCGAGGCGGTGCTGGTTGATGGGGGAATCAGCAGAGCTGTGGTTGATTCCGAGAAGACACCCTTCTTTTCTATTAAGCTTCAGAAGCCTTGTAAATTTCCCTTCTTAGTTTTCTTCTCACTTCGGTTAGTATAGATGATAATACTTATCTTTTGTGCAGTGGTGAAGGTTTCCGACACCATCACTTCGGGCTCTGCTGCCGTGGTCAAGAGGCTGAAGAGGAAGACCTCGGGGGAAACCTCAGCGCCACCACCAAAGAAGAAGACGGCATCCTCACAGGCGGCCAAGGCCTCGGCCACTCAGAGTGCTTCGGCTGCAGCAACCACGGAATCCACTTCGTCTGTGCCAGAAGGGGTGCCCATTCAAGGAGTCACAACTGCACTCCCGCCTCCTCATGACCGAGGCAAACAGCTGAGACCCCCAGTCAATCTAGTCACGGGGTCCTCGCTATGGAATTGTTTCCATAGCCCCCCTGTGTTTCCTGGGGAAGACAAGATGCACCCTGACGAGCACTGGTATCCGAACTGGAAGTTCTGGGTCAACGACAGGTGCACCCAACCTCGGGCCGCGCAGGAGTTAGTGATGCACTCAAGCTTGCCGAGGGACGTGGAATTTACGAAAAAACTAACTCCGGCCGAGGTGGTCCAAAGCCTCATGGTGGCCACGGCCTCCACCACAACATTTGTGGCCGAGATGGCTCAACGGTATAGTGACCTGGTCGAGGAGCAGGATACCGACAAGTTACAAAATAAGATCTCCAAGTTGGAGAAAAAACTTGCGGTGTCTGAATCTGAGAAGACGGAGCTCCAAAAATGACTCCAGCAGGCCGAGGCGAAAGAAGAGGAAACCGAGGCCACAATCAACAGCCTCAGATCGACCCTTGAAGAGGAGCAGAGGTGGGGCGAAGAGGAGAAAAATTCTCATCATCAGACGCTTATAAGTGCTGCGTCCTTGGCTGTAGAAGAATTCAGGAGGTCCGAGGCCTTTACCAAGGACCTCGGAGAGCTGACTTTGCCGAGCTTCATGTTCGGCTACACTTCGACGATCGATGAGGTTGCATCTCACCTCTCAGCTGAAGACTTGGAGTCCTTCAAGAACAAAGACAACTACAACGAGGACACCAAGGAGCTCTGTGATAGGATGGCCGAGGACATACAAGCTGGCCGAAGCCTCGTCGAAGTGCGCGAGGAGTTTAATAAATGGCTGTCTGAGATCGACCAAGAGCTGGAGGACGACGAAGGTGCCGAGGAGGGCCATGTCGGCGGAGGAGAGATCGGCGCGTAGATCGGTCAAGAAGGAACCCAAGAGGTTGGAGGCGAGACCGGCGGGGAGATCGGTCGAGAAGGGACCCAAGAGGTTGGGGGTGATGAGTATACCGAGGTGGTAAATGCTTAAGAGCATTCCTGACCTCGGATTTTGTACTTAACTTTTGTAAGCCTCAATGAAATGAAGTTTCTTTTTATCATGTTCTCTCTTTTTCTTTTTCACTTCGTCCCCTACTTGTCCCCCTTATTTTTTAATAGCGAGCACGAGGCATAAAGACTTTAAAAAATAACAAAGTGGTTAAAGGGTCAACTCGTTGAGAAGTTTTAAGCGTAATACAATCTGATATTCTCGGCGTGCCAAGTTCTCGGCACAAGAGAGCCATCTCGGTAGCTTAATTTACAATACCCATTTAGGTTAGATTCCACAACTCGGTAAAGGCCTTCCCATTTTGGGGATAATTTTCCTTGCGGTTCAGCTCGGCTGACCGATTTTTTCCTAAGGACCAGGTCTCCTGGTTGGAATCAGCGGTGTTTCACGCGGGCATTGTAGTAACGGGCCAATGTGTTCTTGTATGAAGCAACCCGAGTTGAGACGACGTCTCTTCTTTCTTCGACGAGGTCGAGATCCAGTTGTCTCTCTTTGTCGTTCACCTTAGCTGTATATACTGCCAACCGAGGATTAGGCGTGAGGATCTCAGCAGGGATGACCGCCTCGATGCCGTAGGTCAAGGAGAAGGGAGTCTCTTGCGTGGCCGATCTCGGCGTGATCCGATAGGACCACAGGACGCTTGGGAGTTCATCTACCCAGGATGATCCAACCTGGTGCAATCGGGTTTTGAGGCCGTGCAAGAGAGTTCGGTTGAAATTTTCTGCTTGACCATTTGCTTGGGGTGACCAACCGAGGTGAAATGTTGCCTGATGCCGAGGTTCTCGCACCATCCTCTGAACGAATTGTCAGCAAACTGCTTTCCGTTGTCCGAAATGACCACCCGAGGAATCCCGAAGCAGCAAACGATGCATTTTCAGAAGAATTTCTGTACAGCCAGCCCAGTGATGGTTCTGAGTGGCTCGGCCCCACCCATTTAGTGAAGTAGTCGACGGCGGTCACAAGAAAGGTATAACCCCCAACTGCTTTAGGGAAGGGGCCGATTATGTCTGTCCCCCACTGCTCGAATGGCCAGGGTGAAGTAATGGGGACCATGAAGTTGGCCGGCTGAAGATGCTCTGTGGCATGGATTTGGCAGGAAGGGCAGCCGAGAACAAGATTCTGAGCGTCTTGTCGGAGAGTAGGCCAGAAGTACCCAAGGAGCAAGGCCTTTTTTGCCAGTATCCGGTGGCCGAGATGGGCCCCACATAGGCCCTCGTGAACTTCCTGGAGTATGAGATGTCCTTCCTCAGGGGTGATACACCGCAGCCACGGTCCTAAATACGAACGCCTGTACAGCTCGCCATCTCGGAGGGCGTAGCGGGCTGCTTTTCACTGCACTCTCCTAGCCTCAGCTCGATCATCAGGCAGGATTCCTTGGCTCAGGAATAGGATGAGAGAACTCATCCACGTGTCCCCCGAATGTACGGGAAGGGCTACCTCTTCCAATTAACCAGGCTCGGTCGCCACTTCTACCAGAATCGTCTTATTAAGGGTTGAAAATGAAGTGGAAATTAGCCGAGACAGAGCGTCGGCTCGTCGATTCTGCGACCGAGGTATCCTTTGGATTCTGAAAGACTCGAAATATGCGCTGAGTTGGTGAACTTTGGAGAGATACCGTTGCATGGTTTCTTCCTTGGCCTCATATTCACCAAGCACTTGGCAGACCACGAGTTAGGAGTCACTATAGACTTGAATTTGCCGAGAACCGAGCTTGCGGGCTAATCGAAGACCTGCAATTAAAGCCTCATACTCTGCCTCATTATTGGTTCCAGGAGTAGTCTTGCCCCGCTGCCATCACTGTTGGAAGATCCATCCACGTACAGCGTCCAGCACTGGGGCTCGGATGGCTTCGAAGTTGCGTCTTGGCTCGCAAAAAATGTGAGTTCAGCCAGAAAATCTGCCAACGCTTGGGCCTTGATCGCTATTCAAGGTTCGTACGATAAGTCATATTCTCCAAGCTCGACAGCCAACTTGGTGAGACGTCCAGAAGCTTCCCGGACACACCAATATCTGCCAAATAGGCTGATCAGTTCTGACGGAGATGGGGTGAGCCAAAAAGTAAGCCTTCAGCCGTCGAGCCACGTGGACCAACCCCAGCACGAACTTCTCCATCTGGGTGTACCGAATTTTCGGCCCGCAGAGAGATCGGTTGACATAATAGACGGGCATCTGGGTACCCTCGTCTCGGATGAGTATCACACTGACAGCCTCATCAGCCGAGGAGAGGTAGAGGTACAGCCTTTCCTTGGGCTGAGGTGAAATTAGAGTAGGGAGACGGTGCAAGTACTCCTTCAATTACGCAAAAACTTGCTGGCACTCTTCGGTCCAGATGAACTGATCAGCCTTTTTCAACACCTTAAAAAAGAGATAGTGTTAATCATTAATTGAGCCACTCATATCCCATGAAATGGTCTAAATCAAGATTTATTGAAGAGTAAAGCTATAAATATACTTTTCAAGTTGCATGAAAAGATGGGCTAATTATGAAGAGGGCAAATATTATTGAATTGAAATTGGAAACTGGTTTTGCTATGGAGCAAATGAAGGTATAGATTCGAAACTTCAATTTGCATATATTTGAGAGTGGTTACAGAGAATTTTAAAATGTTATTTTAGCCCCGTCTAATTTTTATATGAAACTACACGAGTTGAATTCTCGCATTTATTTAAGAGGCCACAACTTCCAACTCATTCCATTCTGAATTAGTAGAAGGGGTTATCCTGGGTATCACTTTTGCAATAGCTACAATGAGCATTTTAGCAAATATTTTGCTCAAGTTTGATTGCATGCATAGGGTTGAAACATGCTAAAAATTTCCTCTTCTTGATGTTGCAATTTCAGTAAAGTATAATGTAACTCAATTTAGGTATGATAACCTTCTGCCTTCAAATTTTTACAATGGTAGAACGCACAATGACCATTTAGGATTTTTCTTTAATGCAATAAACATTGTATATGACTTGCAATTGCTTATTTTTGTTTGTCACATCCTTTTTTTTATCAATATAATTTATCAATCAAAATTATTGCAAAGAAAGTTAGTATATATTAAAGATGTTATTTCTTGAGAAAACATATTCACGTGCAAAGCACGTAAGGTATTACTAGTACTAAATAAAAGTGTGTCTGATAATTTACCATTGGTATTTCCCTATTTTTGAAATTTCCTATTAGGACACTAAGTAACAAGATGGCATCTTAACTTTCCCCTACTTCCATTGTCATAAGTAAAGACTTTGAGATGAGAAAGTATCACATCTGAAAATAGGCCACAATTTTTTGTCCCTTCTAACCTTTTTGGCATCAGCAATATTTGAGTGTAAATACTTTTTCTATCCAACTAACCCAATACTTGAGAACAAGTGGATTCATCCTCCATGTTTTCTTTGGCATGTTATAATAAATAAGCAGAAACTCAAATTATAGAACAGGGCTTGTTGCTTATAGAGTAAAACCTAAGCCATTAATAACAAAAGCCTTAAGCTGGATACAAGCGTGAGAGTAATTAAGTTTCGGAATCTCAACGTACTGATAGATGAGCATGCATATGGCATGCAAAGGTAGTTTAAACCTCTTAAAAGGTAACATGACTATAACGTGTGCTTTGATCTATAGGGCCCATCACAAGGAAAACGAAAATCAAGCGAGAGCTACGAGCAAATTAAACACCATTCAGGAGTATCAATACTATCACACGAATCATAAATGCATGAATGTGATGTACTAGAATTTCTGCGGTTCCTGGAATTCAATCGTTTGACATCACCAACGTAATAGTCATGTATTATAGAATGACTCAAATTAAGGGCCACCACCTTTGAACATAATACTTGACGTGTAAAAAGTAAACTCAAACTAGCAACAAACTAGAGGAAGGTAGGGAGGGATCTTTTGATAATTTTAGACTTCTTTTACACATTTAAAGTTTTATACTGCTGTATTAATATAAAAAAAGTTTATTGAACTTATGACTTGTCATATACTCGTCTAAGAGAGTTTTTGAACGCTTTGTGTATCCTCAAGGTATCAAGTACCTCTAGGAAAGTGAAGATTATAGGTTCTAGATTTCTTCTAATATTAGATCTTGACAAATAAATACCCCCCCCCCCCCCCAAAAAAAAAAAACAAAAAATCAAGAGGAATACTTGCAACTACATGCTCTCATATAATCTTTAGTAAATTGTTCTCCTTATCAAAGCACGGATACATGGACTTCAGAAAAGAGGAGGAAACCTTTACTAGTCCTTACTTCTTTTTTTTATTTGGGGTAACCTACTTCCTGCCCTTCAAGTTTGCAGGAATAAGACTTTTCCATTACCATGAAAAACTACAGGAGGCACACAAAGCTGCTGGCTCCCTTAAGTTGATCTATTCTCTCCCTCTATCACTGTTGCGGATTCATAGCAACATCTTTTTACAGATAAAGCATCTGATGAATTTCTGATAGACAACTGTGCAGTTTTATGAGCTGTCCTATGCTTTCTGCTCCCATCAGTCATGCAAGTTAGCACTGTTCGAACCCTCCAGTCCCTACCCCAAGGGCAGGTACCCATCAGAAACCCGAATTGACAATGGATCTACTCAAATCAGTTCTTCATCTTATGAATGTTTATCGTCTTAGGCATTCACAGACCCAAGCTGATTCTTCTTAAAAAAACCGACGTGCATGTTGGTTTTCAAGGGGCATGTTGTCCTATTGTCCTTCTGGCTTGTGCAATAATTGCATCCAACTTTATAGATAACTTGTATGCAATTATTCTGATTAAAATTCAAGTCTCATCATCAAATATCAAATTAATCAACTAAGTTTAGCAAGCCTTTCACTGAAAACCCATGAACACACGGGTTAAACATGTTTGCCTTATTTGGTGTAGGAAAAGTAGAGAAGAAATGACTTTACACTAACTAATTACTATAAGCAGACTACTAAAAACAAAGACAGACATCCCGATCAGGAAGAAAAGGAGCATTACTGAACATAAGCCAGACGTTCCTCCAAATCCTGTTCAAAGTCAAAAGATACAAAGCTCAACTTAAATGGAAAATGATGCCAGTAACCAAAGAAGGGATCAGTAGCAATTGTGACTCCCCAAAGCAACCTTCAAAATTTGACTTCCTATGACATTTATGATAAAATTCATCCTATATGCACATTGCAACTTGGCAGATAATTACAATGAGTATGAGACCACTTTTCCACCTCTGACACCCTGAAGAGAGGTGTGGCCGTTGCACAAGTTATATGCTGGAGAAGAAATCCCAGCAGCAATGCAAGAACATCTATCTTGTACTCAAACAATTTAAATTCAAAAATGAGATGAACGGTGTCATCATGGGAATCAAATTTGTGTATGACCTGCTCGCAGTGGTCACAAATCAAGCAAGCTCCCCACGATGCATTTGAGTGGGGAAAACCAATATCAATCATTTACACCTGCAAAGAGAAAAATTAACGTAGAGAAGCAGTTCAAGCACATACCATGGAATAATATAAAATCTTCAAGACAGGGGGCTAAATCCTACAGCTGACAGAAAATGTATTCAACCAAAGAATTCTTATCAAACAAGAGATAGAAGTTCCAAGATACTGCGTCTAACAAGCTCATATATACTTTTACGGTCTAGCAAGATTACAAACATCTCGGCTAATTAACACTTTTCAGAAGAACTGCATCTTTATGAATTAAAGATGGTACTCACTTCGTCGACATGATGATCGGAACCTGATTACTTCTTGAGGCTGCAGTCAGTGTCCAACTTAAGTAGCCATGTTAGCATCAATACACACCTCGAGTAAGGATTACCATTTCTAGTTGGTAGCACAGGCAAACATAGTACTTTACAACAAATGATGAAGCCCAAGGACCAGTTATAGGTCAGAATCTCCTCTTGTTCATTGTTGAGCTTGAAGTATGATAAAAAAAGTCAAGGTGAGCCATCACCCAATGTCATCATTTGTCCAAAAGCTGTCCTTGCTCGAAGCTATCAGGAGAGAATTGAAAGGATACAGTCAACAGATACCATCTGGTGAAAACAATTACAATATTCATATTGAGATATTTGCTAATTTACCTTTACATCTAAGCAAGGATCATTCATCATATTTTTCAACTGGGAAATTATGCCAGCCCTCCTTAGTTTCACAGCCCGACCAAATGAACCAGAACTATTGGGCAAAGTAAGATTTACTAAAGTCCAAGCCGCAGCAGTACGTAATTGGCTTTCATTACTCTGCAAAAACTTGATTACAATTGATTGGGGGCCTCCTGGAAGTGTTGGGAAAAGTTCATCCATCACTGCTTCTTTATGGAGCTCATCACCAGATGCCACATTAGTTAGGACATACATACCCTACATAACAACATCTCAGCATGTGTACTAATTCAAAGCAAGAAGGAATTTACTTAGTGAGGCAATCAGTAGATAATGAACTAAATTGAAAATAAAGAGAAGAAGGGGGGGGGGGGGGGTTCAAACATCAAGTAAATGCCATTTCATCAGAATAGTTGCCCAAAACTGGCAAATACTTTGCAAATCATTTTACAAACATTTACTAATGTAGTCAAATTTACATCAAATATTAGTTCAATAACAGCCCCATAATTATTTACCTACTGGCAGTTATAATGTACACTGCATATAATTATTTACCCACAGGCAGTTATACTCTATACAATTTATTTTCAATTTTAGAGAGTCCTGAGGCTGGTTGTCGACATTGACTCTTGTACTTCCGATCAATTCAATGAACTTTGAGTCAGTTGAAGACAGCCTAGTTGAGTAATACCAGCCTATGAACATGCATAAATATCAGCATACAATAGTGTATGTAATCATTATGAATAATCTGTTACTCATTGAGTGAAACCTTCCAATTCAATCAGCAGATGAGCATTTTCTATTATATTCTTATCTTTCTTTGTTTATGTGAACACATCCATAATTATTTACCTACTGGCAGTTATCTCTACACTGCATATATTTATTTACCTACGGGCAATTGTACTCTATACATTTTATTTCCAATTCTGCACAGTTCAGAGGCTGGTTGTAGACAATGAATCTTGTACTCTCAATCAATTCAATGCACTCTTGAGTCAGTTGAAGACAGCCTAGTTGAGTAATACCAGCCTTTGAACATGCATAAATATCAGCATACAATAGTGTAGGTAATAATTATGCATAATCTGTTACTCCTTGAGTGAAACCTCCCAAGTCAATCAGCATATGAGTATTTTCCATATATTCTTATCTTACTTTCTTTTTCTATGTGAACACACCCATAATTATTTACCTACTCGTGGTTATACTCTACACTGCATATAATTATTTACCTACAGGCAGTTAAACTCTATACGTTTTATTTCCAATTTTGCACAGTTCTGAGGTTGGTTGTAGACATTGACTCTTGTATTTTTTATCAATTCAATGCACATTGAGTCAGTTGAAGACAGGCTAGTTGAGTGAACATACATAAATATCAGCATACAATACCGTAGGTAATCATTATGCATAATCTGTTACTACTTGAGTGAAACCTTCCAATTCAATCAGCAGATGAGTATTTTCTATATATTCTCATCTTACTTTCTTTTTTTTTTTTTTAGGTGAACTCACGATACCCAATTGACCTTGGCAGTATGCATCTGCCCTTGAAGAATTCCTTTAATGCCCTTGAAAACTTGTATTTGCGTGTTCCCTACAAACGAGTTAGCCAAACTCTTTGACAGATGTATAAGCTGCCATTCATTTGCAAAATCTGAAGAATGTAATAGAAAATTCAAACTACCATATCCAGTAGCAAGTCCTGCCAAACAAGCAGAGTGAAAAGCTTCTTGTTCTACAAACAATACCCTGATAACTGTAATAATAGAGGTAACATCTACGATTAATTCTGTTAATGTTGCTAGTTTCTGGCACAACTAGCTACTCTGTCCCCTTGGGATACAAAATCTCTACGTACCCTCCACTACCATGACAAGTGGCCAATGTAGGACTTGGAAATTTCAGTAAGACCATTGAATTACCCAAAAAGTTAGGTAAATTACGTTTAAGATTTTTCTTTTTTTTTCTTTTTTTGGTTTTTTATTTTGTTGGGGGGGGTGGTTTACTGAGTCAGAGCAATAACCATGTCACTTCATCTAGCACGTAATATTACCTCTACAAGAATTTCAATGGTAATTTGTGAATCAGCATAGCATTTTCTGACTATGTCAACAGCTCATTTAGCCTTAAATGACGGTGGGAAATCTGTGAACTAGAAATGAGCAAGTTATGTACGGATAAAATTTGTCATTGGATGTATAGGTTGCAAAAGAAGTATCTTTCATGAACCAGAACTGGTATTGGAGGCAACTCTCCTAAGGAATGATGAGAGAAAATTAAAAGCCCCATGCTGTGGCTTCAATTTAGAACCTTGACATGTAAAACACATCCTCTTACTGATTACGAGTAATCTTCCTTTAGCACATCCAAAACTGTAGCAATTGATGGCAGCAACCTGAGTAGTTTCAGAATAATTCAGGAAACTAGCTTCCACTTTGTCTGTCAATTTACAACTAACATCTTATTATCTTCCTCTACTTTTCTTCTTATTAGTCATCCAGTCCAGGTGATGCACTCTATCATGCGTTTGTTATACATACCATAAACTTATAAACAAGCATTGCATGCAGACAAAATAGAGAAAAGAACAGAATTTCAATTCAAGCAACAAAAGCTATTCAGAAGGCCCATTCCACAAATAATGTTACTTGGACTTGGGTATTCTAGTGCTAAATAAAGAGTCTGACATGGGGGCAAAGTGAAGAGTCGGAGCAACGCAGTCCGCACAAGAGAGATGCACTTTGTGTTTATAATACTGGAAACAAAAGAGGGTCAGATTTTCTAATTTGCAATAAACAGATCCTTCAGAAGATTTCAGCATGCTTCAGTTGACTTCTCAAGAATGAAAGGAAAAGGAAAACAGATCCTTCTCAGCAATTTTACTGGTACGGTCCATGATATTGAATATCAATCCTCTTTAAAAGAAAGGAAAAAGGAAACGATTATAACAGTTCCTAATGCCATCATACTAAACCCAATGATGGCAAGTAAACATTGGAAGACATAAAAGAATAATTTTGAAAAATTAATACCCATTCGTCAAGTTAAGTTTCTAAACAATTTTGAGTTTAGCACTAGTCCTCATTTTATCCTTTTTCAGGGAAAAGAACCACAGTATAGTCCTAACTTCTAGGGTCCATTGGACAATTTAGCAGCACTAAACCCCAAAAGGTTCTGAACTGAAGCTCATGACACCAGTGTAGACGAATTTACTTGCACGGTACATCTTTGAGTGTAACTCTCCACAACATTTTGAGCATGGAAATTCTTCAACTTTCAAATGCCACATATGTAAAAAGTTCATCAAACAAGTATTCCATACAACATGTAGCTTGGATTTTTTTTGTTTGCCTGGAATGGATTTGAAGGATAATCATTTCATCCCAGGAATGATGTATTCAGGAATTAAAGAAATCAATACCTGCATGTGTTTAGGTGGTGTACAAAGTACATGGGAAAAGATATCACCAGTCTTTTATTTTTAAATTTTATTTCTCCCGTCTGCTTGGCCAATGTAATAAAATCAGCCATTAAACATCCCACCCTCCCCAACCACCTCTTTTAAACACCCAGCCTCCCATTTCAGGTCTGTTGCCCAACTTCCCAAATCCCTTCTAATATGCAAAAGAAAACTCAGCAATCTTATCCCTGTTACCAGTCTGCTAGCCTACTCTTTTCAAAACTCAATCTACTTTTGCTTCTTCTCAATATTTTATTCTAAATTTGGAAGGGGATGCTTTGGTAATGGAATCTAAGAAAACCTCAGACACAATGGTCTTAAGATATCCACTAATAGTCAATTATCATGATGACTCAGCAAACAACGGAGCCGCATGTTCTTAAGTTTGCGCACCAACTAAAGTAATAATGGCGGAGGAAATGTGTCCCCGTTTCCTTACTAAGGTTCCTGGAAAACAAATCACCCTTTAGGACTTCTGTTACCTTTCACATTGCAGGACTTTAACACCGATATAGCCAGTTTCTTTTTGGTTTTCGTTTCTGATTCCTTTTGTACCTTTCTTCACAGCATCTGCAATAACAATCTATTGACTCTGTTGCAGAAGCATCTCATAACCACTGGCTAGTGTCTCAATAAGTTTAGTTATACAAGTCTCAGCCATTTAGAAAGTTAAACACACTTTAATTTGTCTAATTCTTCTAATCCAACTTTAAAGAGTAAACAGCATAGCACCTTCCTTGAGGCATGCAACCTAGTAATCAAATCCTATTAGATGTCTCGTAGAATGGTTACTAGTCAGGAAATTACAAGTAGAAATCAGCAATCTGAACATTCCAGCTTCACTGGTAAAGGA
This sequence comes from Coffea eugenioides, assembly GCF_003713205.1. Lineage (NCBI taxonomy): Eukaryota > Viridiplantae > Streptophyta > Magnoliopsida > Gentianales > Rubiaceae > Coffea > Coffea eugenioides. The sequence goes on from NC_040035.1 coordinate 24,686,693, forward strand.
AATGGATATTATTTCGAATTCTAAATGCAGGAACTTTTTTATTTTTTCCCCCATTCATTTGCAGTTACCTTTGACAAACACCACTAAACAGTAAATAACCACATCTTCACTTAAAAACAGATTTTACCTGGATCACAACTTCAACTTTTGAAGCACTCTGGATTTGCCTAACAACAGCACGCAATAGAGAACAATTGTCTGCAAAGACATGTCTAATGCCATCTGTAGATCCATCAACAAGGTTGCGAACAAGGGCAAGAGCTTGCTCTTGCACGGAAGCCTCAGGATCTGCAGGGTTCACAATAAATAATTTAGATGAATTTAACACTGTAAACGTGTAAGGTAATCACAAAAGAAACATAACAACAGATTAATTGAATGATAGGTACCGCATATTAGGCTTGTTAAGGTTGATTGAGTTAGTTCCAGGAGAATTGCTTCTTTACACCTGTCACTGACAAGGAACATCAAGTTCCTCAAAGCACAGACGGCATTCATCCTGATGGTTGAATCCATTGACTTTGATAGCTCAACAAGCTGTTTTACACCCCCAAATTGGATGAATGTTGTTTTTTGCACCATGAAATCAACAACTACATTGCTGATAGCACCAAGGGCGGCAACCTGAAAGTTAAAATAGAACTTTCACTAAATTATTTAATGTTCCATAAAGGAGTGGAGAAAGGAACCTTTCACATTTATAATGCGAAACAGAAAACAATAAGGGACATGAGGAATTAAAACCACAACTATTGGGTGTGTCACTCATAATTTTAAGTGGTGCCATCAGAACAAATTATTAGCTATTTTCTCAAGTATCTTGGGTACATATAAGGAAGGACATAAATAATAGAAAGATAAAAGAAAATTAATTCCCATTGATTTTTTTCAGGTATGCATTCAAATACGACACGGTAGGGTCTTTCAAATGCATAAGCATTGCATGGGCTTCAAGTCTTTGTAAGGGTCCAAGACGAATTAATCAGTGACTTATTTTGACTCATTGAATACGACACTAATTTATTAAACCACAAATGTTTGATCACACAAATATGATGCCAAACAAAGCAAACATGTCAAAACTTGATTGCCAAATGAAAATTAGTTCAATGGCATTTATGATCTAGTGTAAAACTTGATTGCAAAATGGAAGTTAGTGAATACTATTTGTGATGAATCTAAAAATTCGTGCTACCCCTCCATTCATGTATGCATCTCAGGCAGAAGTCCAAAAATAGGTTTATAAGCAGAAGTAGACATTTAAAAGCAATAAAATTGGCAGTTTCCAACTAATTATGCTAGCCTAGTCCTATTTGGTCAAGAAAGTTCGAGCTGGAGTTATAAAGCTCAAGAATCAACAAGCTGAAGAAAGGAGCTGCTATACAGAAAAGGATTGACTATGAGCACAACCCACTGAAGCTGACTGGCAACATCTTCCCACCATTGTCTGTTGGTGTAGTTGCAAACAAGTTAGCTTTTCTGGGTAGGATTGCTTTCTTTCAGCTTTGATTTAGTTAGCATTTCATTGCAGAATGGTCTCTATCCCACTCTGGAGTGGAAATATTTTCATACGTACTATGACATAAACAATAATTGGAATTTTTGTTACGATTTCCTACACTTTATTTTGTTTTTATTACAAATTCTACTGTTATAAAATCTCTAAGTCCAGGACATAAGAATTTCTAGTTTCCTCCCAATTTATCCCACTAGGCATATTTCCTTGAACACATCAACTGCAACAACCATGATCCAAGCAAAATACTAATCAATTCTAGCACTCAACAAGTTATTCAATGGTGAAACAATTTAACTAAGCCTTAACCATTTAGTGAGCAACATAGATACTTATAGAACAAGAAGTTTCACTCGACTCTTTCATTTTTGCATTAATATTAAAATATCTATAAACCAGTCAAGAAGAGAAGGATGGAAAATTTTCATGTCACCCGTAAAGGTGAGAAAAAAAAAAGAAAGAAAGAAATGAGTGAGAATATGAAAATCAATAAAAAAGAGTACACACCTGAACTGAAGTTGAGGTGTCACACAGAAGTTGAACTACAGGATTAATGACACTTTCATTCATAAAAGTACCTGCACTTAAATTCTGAATGCCATTTATCAGCAATAATTACCAGATAAAAAAACTATGAGGAGTGCTATGCTTTTGATTTGACGCACCTCAACGGACCGAGAAACATTCTTTAAACAAATGCAAGCTGCAGCACGTACTTCAGCACTATCGTGTGACATAGCATCAACCATAAATTGCAAAGCCTGCGTTTCAAAGAAACCACATTACTCGACATCATGAACGCCAAAATCAACTCTTACAGCTCAAATTTTACAAGAGTAAGGGACAGTATAAATAACAGTGACGAAATAACAAAAATTGAAGATTAAACAGAAATCATCACATATGAGGTAAAAGGTCCAGGCAGATCTCAATGGACGTGTATTTTGCAGCAAAGACTATAAGAAGTGAAACTAAATGCATGATTGTACTTCCTCTAACTTGTTTAGCATTTCTACATTCCTCTCCAGCTTCCACATTAAGCTGAAAATTGTACAATTAAGTGGAAGAAAGAAATAATTTGGAAAAAAAAAAAAAGAAAAGCAAGGCCATTAAGAGTGGATGGAAGTAAGAAACATCAATCATCACTATGTTATGCTCAAAAGCCCGACCCAACTCCAGCACACTCACAGAAGGCCGGTACATACAAAAACATACTATTAGAAACACAAATGGAATGTTGACATATAGATCTGTATAAACTTTAGGCCCATGTGGCCGTTTTCATTGATTTGGATGACAAATAACAATAATGCACAAAATCCTGTAGGTGGCTTTTGGATTGAGGGATTTGGGGTGATTTGGGTTTATAATCCTCAGCCAAAGTCTGTATCAGCATTATGGAAAGCAGACAGTTTCTGTTTATCTCTTTTCTGAGACAGTGGGGCAAATTAGGAAGTTTGGAGAAGACGATCAACTTGGTCTCTTTCTTTTTTTCCTTTTCTTTTCTTGTTGGGGTTATATGTCTGGTTGCTTTAATAAACCGTTTGAAAGTCAACTATAGCATGCTATTTTCACTTCTGCCAACTCTCTTCATTTCCAAACAAAGTAATCTATTTAGTGAGAATTTCAAATCTCAAAATTCAAAGCACATTTAATTTGAAATAGACCTCCAAATCTAAAGGCTTCAATCCAATGCAACCAAAGTGAATTTGTGTCTGGAATTGATTATCCCGTTTCCACTAATTCATATACACATCTTTCTTCATTGAGTGTATGAATTGCACTGAAGCTGGTATCTATAAGAAAGTGAAACTGGATCTTTATCAACAATATAGGTGAATGTCTAAAATGTCATATTTGTTTGGCAGTAATTTCAAGGACTATGGCCCCCTTTTGGAAGTGCAGTGCTTTTGCTACATAAAAAATTCTAGATGACAGAATCACCTTTTAAAGGGTTTGGCAAAAATGGTTCAATGATTTTAGGTGTACAACTTTGGTTCTCAAAATCACTTTTAGGACACGCTCAAAATTGGTGCTTTTGGAATAGCTTTTAGGTTTCAAAATCGTTTAAAAAAAAAAAAAAAGGTTTGACATTTTAACTTAAATCTTTATAAAGAATAGATATTGAAAGTCAAAAATCATGCAAGGATGCTCCTAAGCAATGGAATTAAGTACTTACTAGGCACATTGTTTTCCCTTTTTTGAGAAAAAGGCTCTATCAAACTTAAGTGCTTGTTGATAAGCCACCATAATCCAATCATGGCCTGAATATGTTTATAGTTTTTTAGACATGAAGTCCTAAAAGATTTTGCAAGCAAATCCTAAAGGACTTGTTAAACACATTTGGTTAACTTGGTCGACCAACACTTATGTTTGAAATTTAGCTGGCCCTCTTTTTGTAAGGTTTCACAAAATTGGTAATCCAAAAGCATCCTAAGAATCCTAGTACAGGGCAAAGTAAACCTTGACCAACGTCATAATGTTAACCAACAATAAAGTACATATGCATAATCAGGTCAGGAAATGTCGTCTGGATTTCCAGCTTAGTCACTGGATTGGCAGACAATCACTAGATGACTGACAGCCTCTGAAGTTTCGTGAATACCAAAACATGATTTAAATTTAGCAATATTAACCTGAATACTTATTTACAGAAGGTTTCTTAAAATACCCATTCAAAGCAGGTAAATACACAAAATCATGTCATAATCAATGCAGTACTATACCTTACAATTCTGAATGACTAATTTACCAAATAACACTACTGTCCAATACAAAACCATTTGGCTTATGCACAGGCATACCATTAATCTTTGCAAATTCATTATGCTTCACTATTAAATTTTTTTCTTTTTTCGTAAACTGGTGAAAGCTCTTCAAATGACAATTATTTTAGTCAGCTTACTCATAGAGGTTCAGTTATGTCTACTCTACGTCGAGAGATAATATACTTAATCTTTTTGTGATACATTTTTAATATGAAAATCGTCAAAAAATGCAATTAACCATGTAGAAGAGGGTATACTTGTAAAAAACCTCCTAAGACTTGGAGGATCCCTAAAAATAGATCTTAAGAGGTTATTGGTCATTGACCACCACTGAGAGAAGTTCATGCGATTAGAAGAACTTTAAACCACTATCCATCATTATTCAGCCAGTTACCTAAGCATTCTTGTTCTGGTCTTCTTTTTCTGCTTTTTCATTTTTCCCCCTTTTCCCAATATCTTGCATATAGTTATGTTGTCTGAGTAATGGTTTGAAGTTATAGGCCAATTTACAAACTGTTATTTTGCCTGCATGATTTTTTCACCATCACTTTTCACGTTCTTGTAAACAATAACTGCTATCTTATTACTGACATATGATGCTCCATTATCCCTTTGAATCAAATCAGGAGGTTAAGTAAAGATTACGATGACAGTGGTCCATGAATGGACAAACCCCCCCCCCCCCCCTCTCTCCAGAGATTTAGTGCACTTGCAATACTAAATCTCAAAAATACTTAAAATTTCAAGATTTTCACACAAGAACAGGAAGAACCTAACTAATACAGAGGATGGCAGGCAAAATTGATACTGTACAAGAATCTAAATGAACTTTTAGTCTAATGTTCCACCACTTGATGGTTTCGACAAAAACAAAACAATACCCATCAAGTTCAATCAAGAAAATTGTCCACAAATGTCAATCTAGAGTGGCCACGCACCAATGCCCCCAAAAAAAATTGCCAGACAGCAAGGAAACTAATAGTAGTATGCCCAAGTCCAACGATCACCTGATAGTTTGCGCTACCATGCCAACTAAAAACACAAGAACAGAACAATATTTGGACGTTAGTAGCTGTCTATTAGTCAAGATGGCATTAGATCTGGTCGCAGCTTCCTCCTCCTTTCCCCCCTCCCTCCCACCAACCCTTCTCCTGCTCCTTCCCCCTCCCCATATCTGGTTGCAGGAAGAAAGTGGGAAGAAGAGGGAAGGGGAAGAGAAGGGTGGCTGGCAGAGATCAGGAGAGGGATTTGGCAGCAGTTAGCGAGGGTTAGGTGGCAGAGAGGAGGGGATGGAGTGCCTGGAGGTTGAGGACCTGTATGTTAAAAGACGCATCTCATACTAGAATTACAATTCGAATTCTTACAAAAATGAGGTGCAAAACAATACAGTTATGTTCATTTTTTCCACATATACACATTTCATGAAGTAGTCAGCATTTTCAGTTTGTTCTTCTGGAATCCTTGATATATGCGAACTGATTAAGGTATTAAAGCACATTTAACCAATAAAAGAGAAAGGCAGGCAGATTAAATAACAAACTGACAGGAAGAGTGCATAAAAACTGACACCTGTTCTTTGCTGCAAGGAAGAATGATCAAATATTCTAGCTACTACACAAGTTCTCAGTTTTCCTCATGGTTATTGAAATGATAATTTGACAAATTACAGTATAATCCCTTTGTGCATGAAGAAGTAATTCAATATCAGGAGAACAAATTCAAACGCAAATAAGTCAACAATGAAAATTAAACTGGCGTAGAATGAAAAGCAGTGGCAAACCAAGTTGAACCTCTAAACTGTCAACTGACCTTTAAAGATAGAAGCTTAGTCCTACAAGATTCCAACCGGGAGCACAAATCAGCCAATGCCAGAAATATTCCATGCAGGCGTTTGGCCTGTAGAGAACCTTTCTCCAAGTGGCAGCAAAGTTTATCAATAACATTTTCTTGAAATGCTAACCTCTGCATATCTTCCTTTCCCACAATTAAACTAGACAAGACAAACGGGGCTTCCTCTCCAACTTGACCAGGATCATCGAGAAGCTCAAGTAAAATTAAAACCAACTTGGTCTTGATTTGTAAATCTTGAAGATAAGAAGGCAAAGCGTTTCTTATTACAACCAAGCACATGCATGCAAGCAATCTTGTTCGAGGATGCTTATCCTTTGTTAGCTCAATAACATCATTTAATGCTCTTCCATTTTCAGGCCCCACAAACTTCAAAATGACTTCTGAATTTTCTTTCAGAATGGCTGCTAGAGATTCCAAACTAGAATCCCTCTGAATTACTGAGCCTCCAAGAAGACTAATGAGCTTCCTTACTACTCCAGCATCATTCAATGCCCTCTGCTCAATACTTGTCCTGCAGGAATGTGTGATGACACAAGCACCAAGTCCAGTAACATTCTCATTCTTACAATTCAATAGTGAAAGGAGAAATTCCAAGTTTTGATCTTTAAAAAATTCATATTTTGGAGCCAATTTTGACTGATATATCAATTTTAATGAACGAGCACCAGCATCAACTACCTGAAAAGTGAAGTACATGAAGTTATAGTCATACACAGATTGGGACAAGATTACCACTATTAAGATTACAAACAAGAATCTCAACATGCAATACATTCAAGAAACTCATATTCAACTAATATGAATACAGACAAGAGGTAAAAGTCTACTGTATGACAAAAGTGATGTTACATAAAGACCAGAGGAAGCAATGCCATGTATCTCTAACCTTAGTGACCCATGCCAACGAAAAACTAAGTGGAAGAAAGACAATGTGCAAAAATAGATAAATAGATGCCTCCCTTGAGATTATTGAAGTAAATGAAAAGAATTAAGTTAATGAGAATTTCCTGGTACATGAATTGTTTGAGAATGAAAAGCTATGATTGGCTAAGAATTTAGTTGAAAAATCTATTTGGAAGCAACACAACTACATCAAATTCAAAACAGGGGACCCAACAGGACTAAATCAGAAACATCACAAATTGTTATCTGGCCCTTATGAACTTCATTAAGACAAGTGGCCCTTCAGGCAACTGAAAATGGTCAAAAGTCGATGCAAAATTTCCTATGACATGAATTGTTTGGAATACTAAGTTACAGTAGGCTAGGAATTCTTTTGAAAACTAATTAAAAAACACATAATTAGATCAAATTCAAAGCATCGCACCCAGAAGGACTGAATGCAAGTATCACGCTCAATGCTCCACATATCTGGTGCTTAATGATCTTCACCATCCATAACTGAAAATGATCTTCAGGCAACTGAAAATGGTCAAAAGTCGATGCAAAATTTGCTATGACATGAATTGTTTGGAATACTAAGTTACAGTAGGCTAGGAATTCTTTTGAAAACTAATTAAAAAACACATAATTAGATCAAATTCAAAGCATCGCACCCAGAAGGACTGAATGCGAAGTATCACATTCAATGCTCCACATATCTGGTGCTTAATGATCTTCACTATCCATAACTGGCCCTTAATGAACCTCACTGAGAGTAGTGGTCTACATGAGGTTGGGATGTTTCTTTTAAGCTAAATTGCAAGTATTTGCAACTTGACACATGTACTAATGAAAGTAATTATACCAATAAGAAATTGGAGCACTTGGTCCTCACCTATATGCCAAGTTCGCAAAAGTACGTTTTGTTGTGGCCTTTTACTGAATACTTATCAAACACGTAATGGATGCTTCACCATTTGGAAGTGATGCACTTTTGAACTTTTTAATGACTTTATACCATAAGAGAAGCGTCAGATTTACATTAGTTCTAAATTATATAAGAAATACAAAAAGAGACAATTAAGGAGAAGAATAATTGCAGGAAACTACCAATTATGCAAGTTAACCAATAGAAATTCCCATGCAAACAGGAAAAGTTAAACGCACAACTTATTCACATTTATCTTATGACATGTAATCAATAAAGAAAATATCCTATGCATAGGTTAGTTGTATAAGTTTTCAAGAGTTCAGGTATCGGCCAGACCAAAGTACCACTTTCTTGCAAGCCCACATCTATACACTCGTACATTTTCTGTGATGGAATTTTAATGGTACTCAATTTCACTCATATGACACTTTTGTCACAAGGAAGCACAAATGGTTGAATGAGCAAAGAAAGGGCAAGGTTGTCATACTACTTCATGCTAAACCTAAAGAAGTGAAGTAATACACTGCAGATCCAACAATTTAATAATATTTGTATATGTGTGTAAAACTAGGATGGCATAAATAGCTAGTACGCCATTTAACATGTGATAAAAAATCCTTGTACACTGACTGATAAACCACATGCATGGATATGCATGCATAGGGCATCTTTATGCCTACAGATAGCAAAACTATTAGGATTATTACATACACCACATTCATCACTTAGTCATTCTGTTGTATTTGCATAGATAGCATTTTCTTCACACAGCCACTTGATTATGTCCTCTCATCATAACTTTATCAAGAAAATCATAATAGAGTTGCTAAATTTAGTGATTGAAAAATTATGTGCCCACAAGCATCTTACAATAGGCAAGTGGTTCCGGTCCATCTCATATTTCAATAGAATTTACAGTGGTTTCAGAAAATTTACTTAAATGCTGTTAAAGAAACCAAAAAAAATGTGGCATTTGCCTACAGGCTTCAACAAATGTAGCAATATAATGAATGCCGTGAGCAGAATCCACCATGCACAGAATCTCTCTCTCTCTCGTATTTAACTATAGAAAACTTCCTTTGTAATGCATTTCTGGAAAACTCAGTCATGGTTACCATAATACACTTGAACTCTGCAGAGAATTCAATTCACATTAAATTTTGCAGTTGATCAACCTTAAGTACATGACAAGAGACAATTCCCAATAAAAACCAGGCTGAATTTCCAGGTTGGATGTCTGGAATCTTCATCCAAATTAGGCATCTCAATCATGGATGCACTTCTGTTCTGCAGTACTCCATGAGGAAATTGTGTTGGTAGTAATCATTTAACTTGAACAACTCCTGCTGCTCAGTCTGTCCTTGCACAGCTCAACACACAACAGACTGAAGATGCTGTGGCTTTTAGTTCAAAGCATTTTACCCTTTCCAAAGAATTTTGCCAACTATAGGTGGAACAAAAATGAACTTGCACAACACTTTATCAGCTTTATAAATGCAAAAACAAAACAAGAAAGAAAAGAACTCAGAGACACACTGCTACAAAGAAGTTAAAAACAAAGAAAGAGGGATGTAAATGAAAGATAATGGAACATATTCTCCTCCCTTTCCTGAAAATACTATCCAAGAAAAATTAGAGAAACCACCTAAACTTCCAACTAGGTTCAATTTCCCAATACCTACACTTATGTAAATGCAAAAATGCAATGAAATATCCAACCCAAGAACCCCTGTTCTTCATCTTTGCTAAGAAACCAGCTGTGATTCTCTTTCAACCCTATTCCCTATGCCTCCTATTTTCTACCCACCGAAGAGACACTTAATGAGTACACCAAAAGATTCATCACTGAATCACAGAATATCAGTTTCAGAAAAGTATATGACAATACTCTCATACTTAATTCCATAATTAAGTTTTCACCTTTTTCCTTTCTTCTTAGCTCAGCTCTTTGCTTCCTATTCAAAGTTGAGCAAAGACATATAGGGTAAATATCTCAAAGCAAAAACAGAATCAAAATCACAACATGAGCTACCATCCAGAATTTTACTTAACCAGACAGCTTAAAGTACCTTCATAATCATTTAAGTTTGAATTGCCCAAACAAATCCGAATGCACTGGGAAAGGGTGGAGGAAATCATAGACAATAGCCTACCGAACCAAGAAACCAACAAATATTTGAAATGATTACATTACCTCGTTATGATTAGAATTTGTAATTAACATCCTCAATGCTGTTTACTCCATTCAAAACTTTAGTTAGTCTACATTCATCAAAAATTTGATTCCATTATTTCCTAATACATATATTCCCGATTCTTTAATGCATGCCTCAAATTCTTGACAAGGGCATTTTTTTTAATTCAACATATTCTAACCTAAATGTGTACACAAGCTCAAAATTTGGGAGATTAAACAGAGCATCTCTAAAGAAATTTCGTTTAATAAAATACATAACAAGAAATGAAACTGAAATTAGAAAATGAAGACATAAGAATAAGAGGTTACCTTCTCATTCTGATGAGAAATTAAACTCAACAAAATGGGGAGAGCACCAGCGTCTAAAACAGCCTGAACTCCAGCATCAAATCCGCACGCAAAGCTTCCAATTACGGCAGCGGACTGAATTATAATAGAATCCAAATTATCATCATAACCACCACGGCACGAGGCCGCGGCAGTAGCGGAAGATAATATAGAGACGACGGAAGGAACCGCACCAAGCTTGAGAAAAGCAAGCTTCTTTGTACGGTTTCCAATGATCTGATTCTTCAGGTCTCTCAGGGCTTTAAGCTTAATCTCATATGAAGCCATAGACGAGCTTAGCCGTCCGACGAGGTCCTCGGGAACTGGACGGCTCTGATTCTCCGACGATGACGAGGCTGCGGCTGAAGTCGGCATGCTCCGGTGCGTATTCTTCTGCTGAAATTTTATCAAAATTCTGGTGCGAATAATTGCGACGAAAACTGTGATGAACAGAAGAAGATTGTCTGAATTTTTTCATAAGCTTTCAGAAACGGCTGAAATTTACACACAGCAGGTGGAGTTACTGTGAGAATTTTGAGGCAGTGTGGGGAGAATGGTTTTTCTCTCTTTCAGGTGAGGATTTGTTTGATTGAGTGAGTCCATGGGCCGTGGGCATACGGTATTCTTTTAATTTAAAATTTTTGAAATAAAAAAATTAAATTTTATACTTTTCTCAAATAAAAAAATTGTTATCATATTTTTTTCTATAATAATAAAGCGGGAGCAATTATTTTGGTGTAAACTATCTAATGTCACTTTTTAAAATTTCTTTTTTATTTTTTAAATAACTTCTTACCACTAACTCATTTCAAATCAACCATTAACATCACATAACTAATGAACTAACATCACACAACTAATGAAATATGTGTTTATCATTTAAGCATAATTGCTAACACATGATTGCTTGATTTAATTGCTTTGTTTCATTTTTTCTGATTTTTATTAACTATTTTAATTTACTACTACTAGATTTTGTTGTCAAATAACGAATCTAAATACATTAGTTCAACTGAAATTTTTTTTATCACTTGCACACAAATTGAATGTGCGTCAATCACTAGTTATATATGGAATTAACTTTTTATGCACTGATAGTGCAGTGATATTTTTATACTAATGATTAGCATATATTTTACCTATTTTTAGTTAGGTTTTAGTTTAAATTTTTGGTATGTTTTAAGTTAAAATGGAAAAATTGAATTCCTTTATAATTTACTTTTCATACAAGTAGTGTTTCTTAATCAAAATATGCAAAAGTGTGGGTTGATATGCAATTTTGTGTTGTTTATGTAGGTTTGGGAAAATCGTTCAAAACGTTTCTCGCATTTTGCAAAATAACTTTTTTCGTTCTCACTTTTAAAAGTGTAATTTTACATTCCTTACAAATTCACATTCGTCAAATTTGATCCCTATCTAGCTTTTTGATTAATTTTGGATGGAATTCACCAAGTGTCTTGCATGTAATCATTTTTTAGGGAAAAAATTGTCAAATCAAACTTTATATCATCTGATTCATAGTCCCTCACATTTTACAAAATGATTTTTTTTCATTGACCATGTGTACGAATAGTTTTTTGTTTTTAAACCCATGTAAATATCTATTTGATTTCACCTGAACAATATGAATAGCATAAATGTCTATTTGATTTCACTTAAATAGACTAATTACAGTTTTACACATGCTATTCAATAGATATATACATGGGTTTAAAACTAATAATTTTTTAAACCCATGTATATATCTATTTAATTTCACTATATGAACTATTCAATATTTGTGGTCTTTTCTCATTTGGTAATAAATTCATTTATTGAGTTGTACAATAAGGACATCTAATTAATGAGTTCTAACTTGAATTCTATAATCATGCTGACAAATTGCAGTTTAAATCTAAAATTTCTACTCACCAAAATCCAACAGTTAAATTACTTGCCTTGTAATTGTCTTAAAATTTGAAAATGCCAATCACTTTTCTTTTCTTTTTTTTGCAAACCCCGTATACGGGTCAGGGATGCCAACCCCTAATTTTATTGATTATTGAGTCTGCAAAAGAGTAAGTTACAAAGAGCTAGTGAGGAATATTGAAAAAAAGAAGGGGGACTATTCCTTTACGGGGCAAAGCCTAACATACGGAATTGAATGCTTGTCCAAGTTCAAGGTAGACTGAATCCTAGACGGAAGAGCCCTTTCAGACGAAAATACTATTTCCGACCGCAGACTCGCTAAAGCAAGAGCGTTCGCCACCGAGTTCGCTTCTCGGAAGATATGAACCAACGAGGCTCCCAACTCGTCGACTAATGCCTATGTATGCCAGACAGTGTTACATAAAGGCCAATGTGATGGACACTTGGAAAAAACCAAACTCACCAATGCTAAAAAGTCCACCTCCGCCTCAAAACCCATTAAATTTCGTTCCTTACAAAGGAGTAGACCTGCCATTAATGCCAAAGCCTCTGTTGTGATGACATTTTGCTCCCCAAATTCCTTGTAGAATGCAAACACCAAATTCCCCTCCCCGTATGAACAATGCCACCTCCAAAAGCGCCACTAGCGGAGATATTGGCATCCATATTCAACTTGATTGAGCAGCCTTGAGGTTTTACCCAAGCAACGATGCGTGACTTAACCACTCTCCTTTTAGGCTTAACCTTCTTAGCCCAAATACAATCTGCGTCTCCTATGAAGAAATGTGGCTTTAACAGACCGCCTGACCCTCAGCTGATCAATAAAAGTACATACCTGAAAAACTATACGTTCAAACGACATTGTCAAACCTTCAAAGCAGGCTTGGTTTCAAGACCTCCAAGTAAACCATAGAATCAAAAGAGGAACAATAACACGAATATGATTCCATGACATGAAACAATGAGAGAAAAACCACAACGCAAGTCTCTCCATAACTCCACTTGCCTAATCCGAAACTCCAACCAAATTAGCGAAGTAACTCCACACCGCCAATGCTATTGGCCCTACAATAAAATGGTGATTACTGGTTTCCACTGAGCTCCCACAGCAACAACATCTGGATGCTAACATCAGCCCCTTCTGCTATAGGTGAACATCCAATGGAAGCCATCATCTCAGTAACCTCTATGCAAAAAAAAAGATTTTTAGTGGAACCACCGGACTTCATATGAAAGAGTCAACCACCGACAAATTCCTTTTCAACCGAACCTACTCCCAAGCTGTGGAAACTGAAAACTCCCCCATGGAAGAAGCCATCCATGCCAACTGGTCCTTACGACCCGGAAAGATATGCAGCTTTAGTATTTGAGACACAAAGAATTTCTAAAGTAATTGATGAAGGCAAACTAGGTCCCATCCATTAGACCTATATAACTCGCCTACCAATGAGTGCGGTTAATCATGCCCTGGCACCAACCTAGCGAGAAGGGTGTCGGTACACCACCTGTCATGCCTAAAGTCCACCAGGCCCTCACCTAAGAACCATCTAATGTGACTCTTAGCAAATTCTCTAATGTCTATCAAGCAGCGCCACAAAGTTGGTGCCAATCACTTATTTCTTTTTATCATACTTTTTCTTTTTTTATTTTTTCTATCCAAATTTAATTCAATATAAATACTCGAGAATGTTTAGGATTAAATGTTTTCTTTGTTTTCAATTTTTGAGTAAAAGAAAATGAACATGAGTGAAAAAATAACATTATTTTTAAATTCATATATATATCTATTTGATTTCAGTTGAACAGTTCATTTAGACAAAATTAAATAGAGATATATTATATGCTATTCACATTGTTCAAGTGAAATCAAATAGATATATACGTGGGTTTAAATAAAAAAGCTATTCATACACATGATCAATGAGGGATGAAAAAATTCATTTTGTAAAATGTGAGGATGGAAAAATTCATTTTGTAAAGTGTAAGGAATGAAACAATTCATTTTGTAAAATATGAGAGACGAAAAAATTTATTTTGTGAAATATAAAGGAATATGGATCGGATTATGTAAAATTTAATTTGACAATTTTTTCCTTAAAAAATGATCACGTGCAAGGCATATGGTGGATTACAGCAAATACTAGTCGGAAATCTAAGTAGAAACCAAATTTGACAAATGTGATTTTGTAAGGGACATAAAATTGCACTTTTAAAAGTAAGAGACAAAAAAAGTCATTTTACAAAATGTGAGAGACGTTTTGAACGATTTTCCCTGTAGGTTTTGGAATCCTTTGAATTGGTTCAAGTCAAGAAGAGATTAACAGTTTTGGCACACCTTGATATTTTGGCTATATCTTGAGTTACAAGTATCAGATTGAGGTGATTCTTAAGTCATTTTGAAGTCAAGACATAGTTCTACAATTCTTATGAATGTATCAAAATCCAATTCATGAGGTTTTTTCATCAAAAAGCTGAAATACAGTAGGAAATTTTTTTTGTCAAAAGCTAAAATAAAGTATCGACTAGTTAGAGGTATTTTGGTGATTTCTCAACCTACAAAGATCCAAATGAGATGATTCTTAATGCATTGGAAAATTAGCTCAAAGAATTACAACTTTCATGTTTTACACAAGAGTTAATTTAGCCTCCATCATAAAAAATTTGCAGTTGAAATTGGTCTAAAAACATAGCAAAGTTGAGATTGGAGCAACAAGTGCAAAACTGAAGACAGAGAAGATCCACGAGGTGTAGCTCGCAGATCTAGGGTCGCGGATCCCTGAGAAATAGCTGCATGTGACAGCCCCACCTTCCCCTAAGGCGAACCAAAGGGTTAGCGGACTGCCTGCCTAACTCTCGCCAGGACTAACGGTGCAGTTTAGAGCGAGCTATTGCGTTCCGGAACTTATAACGCGCGTAAACAAGGCAAAAGGGGCAAAATAATCCAAAATTAAAAAAATGAAATTCGGAGTCGGCCATGAATGGTAACCGACCCGTCAGAACGCAACCAAATATCAAACAAACATTCACATCTTGAACTTTAGCAATTACAATCCAAAGTGACATACAAAAGTTTTCAAAAGTTAATATATACACGGTTTGCCAAATTGAAAGTGAAAACGGCCCTAAAGATACATTTAGGGTTTCACTTCATATACAATACAAAAGAGATATACATCTAGTTCATTCGTCAACCATCTATCAAGATTCATTCCAAAAAGAGTCATATACCTGTAAGAAAAACAAAAGGAACGGTATGAGCTAATTGCCCAGTGAGATACTATCACTTACGCAACCAAGTGCATATAAGCATCAAGCTTTCATTCAATATAGTAAAATTAAGCAAAGGCACACGTCAAATGTGGTGATAAAAGGATACATATGGCTCTCAAGAGCCCTTTCCTCGTTTGCATTTCTTGATCGGACGTCATTAACTCTCCGTCAATGTTCAAAAGTAACCAACCGTAGACTCCACTTTACTTCCACTCCTTCCACCTAACATCCCTCTACCGGGCCCGAAATCCAAACACTTGCACTTTGGTATTACTCGAGTAAACCGGAATCGAGAGTCTCGCATACTACAAGATTCCATATAACATTTCCCCAAGGATCATTAATTGGCACGACCAAGCCCTCTCCGGCTCGATTCAATCAACTACCAATGGGGTTGAGCTCATTGATAACAATTGTAGTCGTTGGATACTCGTCCAAACGACACCAAGTCATGTATTTTCATTTCAAGTAACACTTCGTGTAACATTTCAATCACATGATAGCAAGGATATAAGGCACATAGTGAGAGTGATAAAGTACACTTTCACTTCAAGCAATTAACATTCAAAGCACCAAGTTCAAGTATCAACGCCATATATTAACACACAAGTGAGTAGTACACTCACCAAGCTCGCAAATGTGGTTTCATGCACTTCCGTCAAAAGAACGTTGTGCACCACCGTCACGCCCTAAAACATGCAAACAAGTACAATGAGACTCGATAACGAGTCATAAACCAAGGCCAAACATGACCCCAATTAGGGTTCCATAAGCATATACAAACATGAGAGGAAACCAGAAAATTCGGAAATGCAATTAGCTTTGGCCCTGAAAAAAATAGTTTTTGACCTCGTTTTGCGGTAATGGCACCAATTTCACTACGATTATTGGATGAAGGTGTACGATACACCGATTCGAAGCTAAAAGACTGGGATACAATATCACAGAAGGTCACTCAACCCAGTTTTGAGTGCAACCATGTCAAAAATGCAAGATACTACACCAAAAACCGTAAAACAGATTCACAGAATGCATTCTAACGGAAACATCATAACTCAGGCTCTCCAAGTCCAAATCCAGAAATTCCAAAACCAGCTGAAATCTAAGAAACAGGGCTACATTTCATCAGAAGGCCTCAACAACCAATTCGGAAGAAATTCCAGCCAAAACAACCAATTACAGGCGCAATTCTTACATTCGGGTAAAACCAGAACAACAATAGTAATTTCGACTTTTCTCATTCTACACTACTCCGATTGACCTGAAATTTTGTAGGCACCTCTAAAATGTCATTTCCTACAACTTTCACGTTTTAAGACAAGGCCAATTCGGCCTCTAATTAGGAGCTATAAATTCAGGCAGAATGTTCCCACTAAAACCCTACTTTTCTGAAATTTCTTCCAAACCAGAAATTGGTTGCAATTAATCACTTTTTCCACCTCCTCGAGTCATTATATACCATTTCCAATCATCATAGATAGCCACACAATCATGTTCATATTAAAACAGAAAAATCCCCAAAAATAATAAAACTTCATCACTTCAACCACAAATCAAGAAATAATCCATAATATTGCATCTCATACTACCACTAATCATGATTTAAGCATCAATTAAGGGAGGAGGGTGGTTCTTCACAACTCACCTTAGAAACAAGAGAGAGAGAGCAATAGGTCCTCCTAGCTTTCCAAATAACTTCACAAATCAACTCACTAACACTAATTGAAGAGATTTTATGGAGAAATTGCAAGTTTCAATGGTTGGTTTTGATGATTTGGAGCAAACTTGAAGAGTTTTCTTCCTTGTGCTTAGAGTAAGAGAGAGAGAAAGAGAGAGCCGGCCACTTATGGAGGATTTTTGATGATTTTTGGTTTATTTAAGTCAAATGGTAAGACCATGAATAGTTTTCCTATAGTAAACCCACTCAAATGGTGACACTTGTCACCTTTCTTAAATGCCTACCTAACTTGTCTCTCATATACCAATCCACTTAGCATCCTCTACTTATCTCTTAACACCCGGTAAATTAATTCCAGTATCCAAAACTTAACCAAGTTGGCCGAATTTTTCCGAACTTTTCGCACTAGTGGGTCCCACGTCCGGTATACGCTCTTAATTTCTCAAAACCTATTCGATACTAGAAAAATCATCTAAAAATTATATCTGCTCCTTAAAATTATCTAGAAATTTTTCTAAGCACGAAAATGCAGAAAACAAGCCATGAAAATACGAAAACCTAGAAAATGAAAATTACAGGTTCTCACACTCTCTCCCCCTTAAAAGAATTTCGCCCTCGAAATTTCTCACCTTAACTCACGAAAAGGTTAGGGTATTTCGTTCGCATTTCTTTTTCCACTTCCCAGGTAGCTTCCTCTACCCCATGGTTTCTCCACAGTATCTTCACCAATGGAATCTGCTTGTTTCTTAGCTCTTTGACTTTCCGGTCAAGCACTTGGACAGGTTTTTCTTCGTAAGCAAGCGATTCGTCCACGTCGATCTCCTCTGGTTGTAAGATATGGGAGGGGTCGGGATAGTACTTCTTGAGCATTGAGACATGAAATACGTCGTGGATTCTCGAGAGACTTGACGAGAGACTTGACGGCAGTTCTAGTCTATACGCTACCGCACCTATCCTCTGCAAGATCTTGTAAGGTCCGACAAACCTCGGTTGAAGCTTCTTTCCTTTGCCTGCCGTGACACTCCGTAAAGGGGTGACTTTAAGAAATACATGGTCTCCAACCTCGAACTCCAAATCTTTCCTTCTATTGTCTGCGTAGCTCTTTTGTCGGCTTTGAGCTGTTTGGAGTCGTTGCCGTATCAACTTGACCTTTTCTCGAGCTTCCTCCATCCAAGGAATAGTTGTTGGATCCAGTGCCTTCCTCTCGCCAACTTCATCCCAGTAAATTGGTGATCGGCATTTTCGTCCATATAGTGCTTCATATGGAGCCATTTGAATCGACGAATGGTAGCTATTGTTGTATGCAAACTCTACTAAGGTCATGTGTTGACCCCAGTTGCCTCCAAAATCCAGAATGCAAGTTCGTAGCATGTCCTCGAGAGTTTGAATGGTTCGTTCTGATTGTCCATCCGTCTGAGGGTGATAGGTCGTGCTCAAGTTGAGTTTCGTCCCTAGAGTCTCCTGGAACTTTTGCCAAAACCGAGATACGAAACGTGGATCTCGATCGGAGACGATGCTCACCGGAACACCGTGCAGCTTTACAATCTCGTCCATGTACAGTTGAGCCAACTTATCCATGGAATACTTCATGTTCACCGGCAAGAAATGGGCCGACTTGGTTAATCGATCGACGATCACCCAAACGGCATCGTGTCCTCGCTGCGTTCGCGGCAAACCTGAAACGAAGTCCATGGTGATGTTTTCCCACTTCCATTCAGGTATCTCAAGGGGTTGTAACAAGCCCGATGGTTTTTGATGCTCTGCTTTAACTTGTTGGCAAATGAGACATTTTTGCACGTACAGAGCAATTTCCTTCTTCATATTGTCCCACCAATAATTTCCTTTCAGGTCTTGATACATCTTACTACTACCCGGATGGATTGTATACTTGGATCGATGGGCTTCCTCTAGAATCTCCGTTTTCAATGATTCATCCTTCGGCACCACTATTCGGTTTCGGTATTTTAAAATACCCTCAGGACCAAAATTGAAATCAGTGGTTTCTCCTTTTTCCACTTTCTCTCCCCACTTCCGTACCATCTGATCCTCCTTTTGAGCTTCTTTAATTCTTTCCAAGAGAGTGGAAGTCACTTGAATATTGCCAAAAATCACCTTATGGCTCCCAGGGCAGGGTTTCCATTCACACACGGAGTCTAACAAATTCCCACTCTTTGATCATTAGCTCGCGACCTGAGCTTTGCGACTTAGGGCATCGGCCACCACGTTTGCTTTTCCCGAAGTTGATACATCGTAATTCCTTCTGTCGCTGCCTCATGTTCAATTCCTTCTGTGAGAAGAGATACCTCAGGCTTTTATGATCGGAGTAAACCTCGAAAGTTACTCCATATAAGTAGTGCCTCCACTTCTTCAGAGCAAAAACAACTGCAGCTAGCTCCAGATCGTGGGTCGGGTAATTTTGCTCGTGGGGTTTTAACTTCCTCGAGGCAAAAGAGATCACATTTCGGTTTTGCATTAATACACAACCCAGGCCTTCTCGGGATGCATCAGTGTACACAGCATATCCGTCCACCCCGTTTGGTAAGACTAGAACTGGAGCCATGGTCAATCTTTTCTTTAATTCTTGAAAACTTGTCTCACTTCGGGCGTTCCATAAGAACCGACCATGTTTCTTCGTCAAATCGGTTAGAGGACCGGCTAGTTTGGAGAAGTCCTTGATAAAACGCCGGTAATATCCAGCCAGTCCTAGAAAGCTGCGGACCTCTGTGGGAGTTTCTGGCCTCTTCCAATTAGTCACAGCCTCTACTTTCGCCGGGTCGACTGAAATACCCTCTTGAGAAATTACGTGCCCCAGAAAAGCAATTTTCTCCAGCCAAAATTCGCACTTGCTGTACTTGGCATACAGTTGATGGTCTCTCAGGGTTTGCAAGACAGTCTTCAAGTGTTGCTCATGCTCTTTACGGGTCTTGGAATAGACCAGGATGTCATCGATGAAGACCACTACAAATCGATCCAGGTAGGGCTTAAAAGCCCTATGCATTAGGTCCATGAAGGCGGCAGGAGCATTGGTTAGACCAAAGGGCATCACTGCGAACTCGTAATGCCCATATCTCGAGTTGAAGGCGATTTTCGGAATATCCTCCTTCCTGATTAGTAACTGGTAGTACCCTTGGCAGAGGTCCAGTTTCGAGAAGACCACCGCTCCTTGCAACTGATCAAATAGCACATCGATATGGGGCAGTGGATACTTATTTTTAATTGTAATATTATTCAGGCCCCGATAATCAATACACATCCTCAAACCACCATATTTTTTCTTCACAAACAGTACATGAGCTCCCCAAGGAGACCCACTCTCTTGAATGAATCCCCGCTCCAGAAGGTCCTGTAATTGCAACTTTAGCTCCTTGAGCTCGGCAGGAGCCATTCGGTATGGTATTTTTGAGATGGGTGAGGATCCCGGTAGCAGGTCTATTTTGAATTCAATTTCTCTTTCCGGAGGTAAGGCTACTAACTTATCAGGAAACACGTCCGGAAATTCCTTTACTATGGCCACATCCTCCACTTTCAACTTATCTGTGGGGGTGTTAATCAAAAAGGCCAAAAATCCTTGCGCCCCTCAACTTAGC
The DNA here is from genome assembly GCF_003713205.1 of Coffea eugenioides. Classification (NCBI taxonomy): domain Eukaryota; kingdom Viridiplantae; phylum Streptophyta; class Magnoliopsida; order Gentianales; family Rubiaceae; genus Coffea; species Coffea eugenioides. Next base: position 24,707,608 of record NC_040035.1, read on the forward strand.
AATTTCCTAACCCGAATGCCCGAAATCAAAGCAGATGAGGCTAACATACCCCATATATCCAACCTTATGGTTGCCTCACCAGGGATGCAGAACTCTACCACTTTCGTTTTACAGTCCAGTTGGGCATTGTACTTGGCTAGCCAATCCACGCCCAAAATCACGTCATACCCCTTAATGACCAAGCTGATCAAGTCCCCTAACAATCTCTTCTCTCCTACCCACACTTCACAATCCCTATAAACCATACTAGTAACCAAACGTTGATTCCCCGTAGGTGTACTAACTTCTAGGTCATTTGGTAAACTAGCAGGTTTTATATCGATGCCACACATGAAATCAGGGTTAACAAAGGAATGGGTGGCACCAGAATCAATTAAAACTTTGGCAAAACGGTGGAAAATAGGGATCGTACCTTCTACGACCTCTGAGGAATCTGGGACCTGTCGAGGTTCTAAGGAATAGACTCGAGCTGGCACTTTAGGTTTCGCCTCATTCCCCTTATTCGGTCCCGTATTGGTCTTTGGCGTGGTTTGAGTTCCTCTTCCGTCTTGCGTTAAGAGTGGGCAGGTAGCAAGCTGGTGGTCTGCGCTTCCGCAAAGCAGACATTTACCTTCCTTCTTCCAGCAATTGTCTTCAGAGTGATTCGGCTTTCCGCAGTACCCGCAAGGTCCACGAGACGCCGAACCTGAGCCCTTCTGGAAGTTTCCACCTTGACCTCTCCCGGCTGGGCCGCCCCTAGACTGAGCCCCTCTGCCGGAACCTGACTGTCGCCCACCTCCAGCTCCGCGTCCAAACTTGGAAGGAGTACCTTTGTCCCCTTGTCCAGAGCTGCTTCCAGGGAAGCCTCGTTTCTTAGCCTGGAAGTTTCGGACTTGCAATCGAGCACTCTCTACCCTTTGGGCCTTTTCTACGACCTCGCTAAAAGCATTGATTTGAGCCACTGCGAGGTCCTTTTGGATTTCGACGTTCAAGCCCTGGATGAAACGCCTGATTCGCCGTTGCTCTGTCATGATCAGCTCAGGCGCAAATTTGGACAAACGGGTGAACTGGCTCTCGTATTCCGCCACCGATTGAGTTCCTTGGCGGAGTCGGATGAACTAGTCTTCCTTCCTCTCCTGAACTAGAGGAGGGAAGAATTTCGCATTGAATTCCCTGATAAAATTCACCCAAGTCCTGGGCGTTTGTTCCCGTTCCCATTTTTGGCGTATCACGTTCCACCAGGAACGGGCCGCCCCTTCTAACTGGAATACGGCAAAAGTCACCTGCCGTTCATCGGTGTAATGCAAGGCTGTAAAAATATCAACCATTTTCTCGAGCCATCTCTCGGCAACATCCGGATTTGGCCCCCCAATAAACTTGGGTGGAGCAAACTTTTGAAAGCGTTCGAGAGCTCTGTCTTCGCTCTCGACATGATTGCCAGGGTTTCCAGGATTAAGGTATGGATTCTGGCCTTGTTGCTGCACCACTTGTGCCAGCAAGTTAGTCATTTGCTGCATAGCGGCAGCGATTTGCACATTGGGGTCAGCGTTAGGTCCAGTAGAGGTTTCCCCAGTACCCCTATCCGGTGTGGGTTGTCTATTACCGCGCCCACGTCCCCGTCCACTACGTGTTCCTTCCATAAACTTTACTTGGTCTAGGCAATGGTACTAAACCAATATAAAACAATGCATGTAAGTAAACTCAAAACTTTTCCAAACAAAGATATACATTCCAAACAAGGCAAACAACACACATATATATACAATCAGTCAAGTCAAGTTCAGTCAAGTCGAGTACAAAACATGGACAATCCCCAAGGGAATGGCCTTATCAAAAGAAATATACACGTAGCTAATCTAGCCGCACAAAAACGATTAGCTAAGGCCCTTCTCCTTATCTACCTTATATACACACCTTATATACAAAACCACAATTATCCAAAACAACTCTAGGAGTCATAACCTAGACCGACGACGAGCTATGAGACCCACCCGACGGAATGGATCCAAACCCAGCCTCAGGCCCCACGCAAGAGTCCTCGTCACTTACGCCCTCGACCACATCCGCGCAAAGGTTCAGGATCGAGACAGCTCGAGCCTTAACCTTGCGAGCGCGCTTGGTCTCGCACTCTTGGGCTTCCCTAAACTGAGTGCAGAGGTCATCAACCCTATCATCTGCATCAAGCACGTCGTACTTCAGACCCTCAATGCGCTCGGCCTGTCTCTCATTGGCCGCCCTAAGTTGGGTCACCTCGGCCTCCAGTCGAGCATTCTTTCCGGCCAACTCCTTACGCTCCTTGTCCACTGCAAACACCAGAGCGTTAGGATAGGCATACTTATGTTTACACTCACACCGTCGGAGACGGTTAGACGGGCTCCAGCGCACGACGGCCCCTCCTGGCCGTATCTGGTACGGGATCACTGGGAGCGCTACACGAGGTCGCTCGCCTGCAGGGTCACCACTCGGTCCACTAGATCCGTCCATCCTACACCAAAAGCAATTAACCATAAATAATCTTAAAGGCCATAAACAATAAACCCTCAAATCGAGCATTTCTATTACACCCAAGCTACTTCAAACCTAGGCTCTGATACCACCTGTGACAGTCCCACCTTCCCCTAAGGCGAACCAAAGGGTTAGCGGACTGCCTGCCCAGCTCTCGCCAGGACTAACGGTGCAGTTTAGAGCGAGCTATTGTGTGACAGTCCCACTTTCCCCTAAGGCGAACCAAAGAGGTTAGCGGACTGCCTGCCCAGCTCTCGCCAGGACTAACGGTGCAGTATAGAGCGATCTTTCACGTTCCGGAACTTATAACGCGCGCAAATAAGGCAAAAGGGCAAAATAACCCAAAATAAAAGAAACAAAATCCGGAGTCGGCCATGAATAGTAACCGACTCGTCCGAACCCAACCAAACATCGAATTACATAAACCACAAAACATTTAGCCTTTACAAACCAAAAATGACATTTAAAAGTGATACAAAAGTCACTACATATATGGTTTGCCAAAACAAAAGTGAAAACGGCCCTAATGATACATTTAGGGTCCCATTTTATATACAATACAAAAGAGTCATTCATCTAGTTCATTTGGCAACCATTTATCAAAATTCATTCCAAAAGAGTCATATTCCTGTAAGGAAAACAAAAGGAACGGGGTGAGCTAAAGCTCAGTGAGCAACTATCACAATAGCAATTAAGATCACATAAGCAAGCATAAACAATAGGGTTTCATATGCATAAACAAGCATAATAGCAAACCAGAAAAATCAAGCATTGGAACTCATTCGTCCCAACTACAAAAACAGTTTTTGGCCTCCAAAAGCGGTAATGGCACAACTCTCACTACAATTATCGGATGGGGGTGTAAGACCCACCATTTCGAAGCCAAGAAATAGAACTACAACAATGTAGAAGGTCACTCAATCCAGTTCCTAACACAACTAGGTCAAATATACGAAATACTATACCAGAATTCCCAAAACAGGTTTGCAAAACGCAGAAAACTGTAATCGGTATATCTCAGTCCATACAAGTCCAAATGCCGAAATTCCAAAGGCATATGTTAGCTAAGACATTCAGCTACATTTCATCAGAAGACACCAACTTCAAAATCCAAACCAATTCCAGTCAAAACAGGAAATTTCTATCGCAGTTCGGACATTCTGTGCACCAAAAACAGCAACAGTAAAAACGGCATAACTCACTCTACACTTGTCCAATTGCCCTGAAATTTTGCAGTCACACTAAAATCATCAATACCTACAACTTTCATGTTTTGAGCAAAGTCCAATTCGGCCTCTAGCTATGACCTAAAATTTCGGACAGAATAGGGGTTCAAGAACCCTAACTTTTCACATTTCATTCCAAATCCAAAATTGATTGCATTTAACAACAATTCATACCTACTAGAGTCAAAGCCCCTTATTACCAACCATCATACTAGTCCACAACATCAAAATCATATGAAACCAGAAAATTCATCATAAAATGGAAAACTTCACCAAAACAAGCCAAATCAAGGGGTAAATCACATATTCCTTCACTCATGCCCCCATTAAGCACAAAATAAGCATTATTAGAGGTAGTAGGGTGTTTCAAGCTTCACTTACCAAGAACCAAGAGAGAGGAAGATGTTGGCCACCTTAGAGCTTCAAACAAAGTTCACCAAATAACTTACTATCACTAGAAGATAAGGTTTTATGGAGTAGAATCTAGTCTAAGCCTTTGTTCATGGAAGATTGAAGCTTATGGAAGCTTGAAAGTTAGGAAATTGTCTTCTTCTTTGAGAGAGAGAGAGCCGGCCATCAAGGGTGCAAAAATGGTGAATTTTGTGCAATTTTTTGAGATATTTAACCTTTGGTCAAAAAAGTCAAAATTGTGAATAGTAATTCTTAAAAGGCATCAAATGAGAAGGTGACACTTGTTACCTCCTTAAATGCATTCATATCTTTCTTTTCTCTCTCACATCAATCACTTCACACACACTACTTATCTCTTAACACCCGATAAAATTTTCACTGTATCCGAAACTTAACCTTATTGGCCGAATTTTTCCAAACTTTTTGCACTAGTGGGTCCCACGTCCAAAATATATTCTTAATTTTCTAAAAACTCACCAATACTAGAAAAATCATCTAAAAACTATAATTACTCATAAAATCTACCAGAAAAATATTCCTAGGCCCGAAAATGCAGAAAACATGCAATTAAGGGGAAATAAACCCTAGGAAAATAATTAGGGTTTTACGGGTTCTCACATATTGCGTTCCGGAACTTATAACGCGCGTAAACAAGGCAAAAGGGGCAAAATAATCCAAAATTAAAAAAATGAAATTCGGAGTCGGCCATGAATGGTAACCGACCCGTCAGAACGCAACCAAATATCAAACAAACATTCACATCTTGAACTTTAGCAATTACAATCCAAAGTGACATACAAAAGTTTTCAAAAGTTAATATATACACGGTTTGCCAAATTGAAAGTGAAAACGGCCATAAAGATACATTTAGGGTTTCACTTCATATACAATACAAAAGAGATATACATCTAGTTCATTCGGTAACCATCTATCAAGATTCATTCCAAAAAGAGTCATATTCCTGTAAGGAAAACAAAAGGAAGGTGTGAGCTAATTGCCCAGTGAGATACTATCACTTACGCAACAAAGTGCATATCAGCATCAAGCTTTCATTCAATATAGTAAAATTAAGCAAAGGCACACGTCAAATATGGTGATAAAAGGATACATATGGCTCTCAAGAGTCCTTTCCTCGTTTGCATTTCTTGATCGGACGTCATTGACTCTCCATCAATGTTCAAAAGTAACCAACCGTAGACTCCACTTTACTTCCACTCCTTCCACCTAGCATCCCCCTACCGGGCCCGAAATCCAAACACTTGCACTTTGGTATTACTCGAGTAAACCGGAATCGAGAGTCTCGCATACTACAAGATTCCATATAACATTTCCCCAAGGATCATTAATTGGCACGACCAAGCCCTCTCCGGCTCGATTCAATCAACTACCAATGGGGTTGAGCTCATTGATAACAATTGTAGTCGTTGGATACTCGTCCAAACGACACCAAGTCATGTATTTTCATTTCAAGTAACACTTCGTGTAACATTCCAATCACATGATAACAAGGATATAAGGCACACAGTGAGAGTGATAAAGTACACTTTCACTTCAAGCAATTAACATTCAAAGCACCAAGTTCAAGTATCAACGCCATATATTAACACACAAGTGAGTAGTACACTCACCAAGCTCGCAAATGTGGTTTCATGCACTTCCGTCAAAAGAACGTTGTGCACCACCATCACGCCCTAAAACATGCAAACAAGTACAATAAAACTCGATAACGAGTCATAAACCAAGGCCAAACATGACCCCAATAGGGTTCCATAAGCATATACAAACATGAGAGGAAACCAGAAAATTCGGAAATGCAATTAGCTTTGGCCCTGAAAAAAACAGTTTTTGACCTCGTTTTGCGGTAGTGGCACCAATTTCACTACGATTATTGGATGAAGGTGTACGATACACCGATTCGAAGCTAAAAGTCAGGGTTACAACATCACAGAAGGTCACTCAACCCAGTTTTGAGTGCAACCATGTCAAAAATGCAAGATACTACACCAAAAACCGTAAAACAGATTCACAGAATGCATTCTAGCGGAAACATCATAACTCAGGCTCTCCAAGTCCAAATCCAGAAATTCCAAAACCAGATGAAAGATACGAAACAGGGCTACATTTCATCAGAAGGTCTCAACAACCAATTCGGAAGCAATTCCAGCCAAAACAACCAATTACAAGCGCAATTCTTACATTCGGGTAAAACCAGAACAACAATAGTAATTTCGACTTTTCTCATTCTACACTACTCCGATTGACCTGAAATTTTGTAGGCACCTCTAAAATGTCATTTCCTACAACTTTCACGTTTTAAGACAAGGCCAATTCGGCCTCTAATTAGGAGCTATAAATTCAGGCAGAATGTTCCCACTAAAACCCTACTTTTCTGAAATTTCTTCCAAACCAGAAATTGGTTGCAATTAATCACTTTTTCCACCTCCTCGAGTCATTATATACCATTTCCAATCATCATAGATAGCCACACAATCATGTTCATATTAAAACAGAAAAATCCCCAAAAATAATAAAACTTCATCACTTCAACCACAAATCAAGAAATAATCCATAATATTGCATCTCATACTACCACTAATCATGATTTAAGCATCAATTAAGGGAGGAGGGTGGTTCTTCACAACTCACCTTAGAAACAAGAGAGAGAGAGCAATAGGTCCTCCTAGCTTTCCAAATAACTTCACAAATCAACTCACTAACACTAATTGAAGAGGTTTTATGGAGAAATTGCAAGTTTCAATGGTTGGTTTTGATGATTTGGAGCAAACTTGAAGAGTTTTCTTCCTTGTGCTTAGAGTAAGAGAGAGAGAAAGAGAGAGCCGGCCACTTATGGAGGATTTTTGATGATTTTTGGTCATTTTTGGTTTATTTAAGTCAAATGGTAAGACCATGAATAGTTTTCCTAAAGTAAACCCACTCAAATGGTGACACTTGTCACCTTTCTTAAATGCCTACCTAACTTGTCTCTCTTATACCAATCCACTTAGCATCCTCTACTTATCTCTTAACACCCGGTAAATTAATTCCAGTATCCAAAACTTAACCTAGTTGGCCGAATTTTTCCGAACTTTTCGCACTAGTGGGTCCCACGTCCGGTATACGCTCTTAATTTTTCAAAACCTATTCGATACTAGAAAAATCATCTAAAAATTATATCTGCTCCTTAAAATTATCTAGAAATTTTCCTAAGCACGAAAATGCAGAAAACAAGCCATGAAAATACGAAAACCTAGAAAATGAAAATTACAGGTTCTCACACTGCAACTTGATTCTACAACTTGCACTCATTTCACACTACTTTGTGGACCAATTTTTCTAATAGAATCGGGCTGGAAACAGCTAAACTTGAGTTGGAAAAGTGAAGAACAACTTTATGACCACATTATGAGCACATTTTCTATCCAAAAACGTCTATAAATACCTCTTGTATCCCATTCATTTGAGCAATAATTTTAGCATCTTGTAGTCTCTTCTAATAAGAAGTAGAGTGGAGGTAGTAGTAGTTTAGTTCTAGTTTCATATTGAGAGTTTCTTTCTTAGATTAAGAGTTTTGAGAGGAACGTGAAAACACTCTTGTATCAAGTTTATTTGAAAAATCAACTTGTGAAGGAACTCAAGGATTCAACCTCAAGATAATGAATAAGAATTCTTCTTCCTAAACTTTGTCTCTTGTTCTTATTTGTCATGATTTATTACAAGTTTATTTCATGTTAAAATGTCATTAATATGATGTCTAGCTAAACTTTTTTCATATCTTTAGGTGAAAATGAACTTGTTATAGTTTTGATTTGAAGTAGTTAGGGAATGATTATACTTTTTTCATGAGTTGTTAGTTTAATAACTTGTGTTTATGCTTTATAGTTGTTTGGCTATCAACTATGAATGATTTGATAATTGTTGAGTAATGAAAATTGCCTTCAAATATATCTAAATTCGTAAACACTAGCATTATCTAGGGGTGGGCAAAATTATCCGCTATCTCGAAAATCTGCCATTTCTGATCCAATTCGATTCGAAAAATAGGATACCTGATATATATTATTTGATCGGATCAAAAGAAGATCAGATACCCGCTATGATGCGGAACGGGTTACGATTATAATTAAAAACTCGCGGGTACCCCACCCGACCCGACTCACTCTTCATATATGTATATATATTTATTTATTTTTATACACATACTATAAAATAATATTTTTAGAGCTAAATAAACAATTTCATTAAACAAATAGCATTACAAATATGAGAGATTATAGTTTATTTACAAGATTCATTAGTAGAGGTCATGATCTTATATTTTATAGAAAAAAGTTTAATTAATGTGGAACATATATTTAAAAAAATGTACTACTTATTTCAAACTTTTATTGATTTTGAATTCTTTTAATTTTTTTCCTTTATCTTGTGTTCTTTTCGCATGTTTCTTTCTTGGTGGGAGGTTTTTTTGAGAAAAAATATTTATTAAATCTTTGATGAATGTGTAAAATAAAAATTAAGTTAGTATAGATTTTTTTTTAAAAAAAAATTAAATAATAAGTAGGGCGGGGCAGGTATCCATTGACCCAACTCTATGTCAGCGGGTACCAATTATACGGTACCCGCTAATATGCAAGACAAGTAAGAATCAGAAAATGGCTGATCCGCAAGATGCTGGTCAGGTTAGTCAAATGGTGGATGTGACAGGTACTCGATCTGCGCCCACCCCTAACCTTATTCTCACGAAAGTAGAGAATAATAGTTGGTTGGATTTATATAATAACTTTATTCAGCTTATATAAATTGTTTCTTACCTTTTCTTTATGAACATATGTGAAGGATGATTCAAGGAGTTAGAGAAATTGGTGAAAGAAATTTTTAGAGGAATTAGCGAAAGTGATTTCTCTTACAGAATGTCTATAGGTGAAAGCAAAGACATGCATTTGGAAATTATTCCTTGATATTTCTTGGAAGTATAAGCATAATCACCTTAACTCATTTCAAATCTTGACATAACAAGGGATTCTAATCCCTATGACTCTCTCACTTAATCTCTAAGCAATTATGATCTAACTTGTCTTTACTTTCTTGCAACATACCGTTTATATGGTTGGTTTTACTACATAATGGCCGGTTTTATATTTATTGCTTATGTACTATAGCCGGTTGTACCGCTTAAACTAATATGTCCTATGGCCGGTTGTACCGCCTAAACTAACATCTTCCATTTCACTGCGTAGTTAACTTTCCTTGTTTTTTACTTCCTTAATTGTGATTGTCTAGATAATAAAGCAAACAATTAAACTCAAGTGATTGCCATATTCGAAACCCCTATGGGATCGACACCTATTATCCCTATACTCAAGAAATGAACCGTGCACTTACTGAAATTGGGTAATAAGATTTTAAAATTTGTAATGTAAAAAGACCCTGTCAACTAACAACTTTAGATGTATGGCACAAACGCGTGATTTGAAAGTTCAAATTTGAGTTCATGTTATATGGCATTAATTTATACCTACTAATGTAAAAAAAAGTTATGCATTGACAACATATAAAAATGTTATACATATAAGGCTTTGATTGGATTAGGTGCTTTAGGGGTGTTTTTCAAAAATTTTACTATGGTGATGTATGTGAAAAACTTTTGCCATAGATGATTAGGTTTTTCGAGGATGTTTTTGAGGGTGTTTTTTGGTGAACAGTTAGTTTGGTGTAAATAATCTAATGTCACTTTTTAGAATTCCTTTTATACCATTCAAATAACTTCTTACCACTAACCCATTTCAATTCAACCGCTAACATCACATAATTAAAATGAACTAACATCACACAACCAATACAATACGTGTTTATCATTGATACATAACTACTAACACATAATTGCTTCATTTAACTCTTTTGTTTGATTTTTATGAGTTTTTTGTATAAACTATTTTAATTTACTACTACTAGATTTTGTTGTGAAATAATGAATTGACATACATTAGTTCAATTGAATTTTTTTTTATTTTAATTTACTACTACTAGATTTTGACATTAGTTCAACTTAATTTTTTTAATCACTTGCACATACATCGAATGTACATTGATCACTAGTTATGTATATAATTAAATTATTATGCAGTGATAGAGCAATAATTTTTTTAAACTAACTTTGGATGTATGACATCTATGCATGATTTGAAGCTCAAATTTGAATTCATGTTATGTGACTTTGATCTACACTTGTTAATATAAAAAATTATATACTGACAGTCTATGAAAAAAGCTATCCTTATACATATAAGAAAACAATGGCTTTGTTTAGATTAGGCATTTTTGTGGGTGATTTTCAAAAAATTTACTGCAACGATGTATGTGAAAAACTTTTACTGTAAATAGTTAGATATTTTTGGAGTGTTTTTTAGGATGTTTTTTTGGGGGGGGGGGAGGATTTAAGATGTTTCTAGGGCATCTTTAGAATTCAAAAATTAGTGAAGTATTTATAAAAAGTTTTAAAAAACTTTACCACAACCCATCACCCACAACTGCCCCTCCCCTCCTCCACCTCCTCTAGCCTCCCTCCTCCCTCTCCCTTCCCTCTTTCCCTCCATCTCTCCTTTCTCTTTCTCTCCTCTCTCCCCCCTCTTCTCCTTCACTGCCACCCCTCCCCTTCTCCACTTCCACTAGTATAAATACTAGTACAAAAGCTTGCAAGTTTTTTTTGGGAATAGTAGTGCCAATTTTTTATAAAATTGTTGCAAGAGTGCTTGGAAATATTTTTATAGGGAGCAAGTAATACCAAGGTTTATGCATAATTTATTATTTACAAAGTCAATCAGTCCTATACATGGTCAAGGGCGGTGGGGACTAAAGTGTGCGGGAAAACTTCCAAATTAAATAACACGATGTCACTTTTGTTGGTAGAAATTATTTAAAATTTGGCTCAGCCCTCTTACATGACCATTATTGAAATAATTATTACTAGTGTTTAGGGCACACACCAATGTGTGTGCAACTAATAGGAAAATATTATTAAAACTTTGAGTAAATTTGTATTATTTTTAGAAGGATTGGTTTTTTTTTAAAAGATTAAAAATGATACAAGATAATTGCTACTCTTTTTTTTTTAAAACGGAGGCTATTTTAGCCTTTACAAGACTCACTACTCCTATTCTTAATAGAAATCGCTTTCCTCTCATGAGGAACGTAAGTAAGGAAAGTGAACCCTATCTAAGCTAACTATTCCTTTGACTTGGGACGGGAGGTTGTTTGAGAGATAGCGGGAGGAGGGTTGGTTGGTATTGGCGAGGCGTGCAAGCACGTCTGCCGCTGCTGCGTTGAGTTGTCGAAACCCGGGAAGAAAGTGAAAATGTCCGGCCCGGGCGATTGACCAGATCTGGCAAACAATATGATCAATGCGCCACGGATATTTAGCTTTCGCATGAATCACATCAGACAGCATTTTGGAGTCTATTTCTATCAAAACCTGGGAATAACCGTGCGCCTGGTAGGTAAGAAGCCCTTCTAACAATGCTCGTGCCTCAGCTTCTAAGCTTGTGTAGTGTCCAAAGAAAGTAGAAAAAGCAGCTAGCACATGCCCTGAATGATCTCGGAGTATACCTCCACCGTCGGAGTGCCCGGGGTTACCCAGTGAGGACCCGTCCACGTTTAGTTTCATTAGTGGGAACGCAGGTGCTTGCCAAAAAAAGGTTTGAGTTGAGTGGGGCCTTCGTGGGACAAGGGAAGGAACCAATCCTGTGGCCAGGAGATCGGCGTTTGAATTCTTGCTTGGCGGAGGCCAGTCACGCATGATCGCGTGTATGTTCACCATGATGATGTGACGGAGCTGAGCAGTCGAGGTGACTATGCCTTCAAAGAAATGGAGGTTCCTAGCTTTCCAGATTTCCCAACAAACAATGGCGGGCAAAACCTGCGAAAGATAGCCTCTCGTGGACGATGCAGTGGATTGAGACTATAGGCCTTGCAGTCGAACTAGAATGTCATCACTCTTAGAGCTCGGAACATCTAAAATCTGCCCAAAGAAAGACCAGAGCTCATCTGTAAGAGGACACGATGAGAATAAATGATCCAACGTCTCGCAGCTGGTGCAAAAAGGGCATTTTGAGGGAATATTGAAGCCTAAACTTTGGAGAATATCAGGCAGCGGAATTGCATTGTTCAAGAGCCGCCATATGAATATTGAAACACACAATGGGATTCGAAGGTTCCAAATGTAGCGCCGTGATACCATTGGCAATTTCCTGTGTCGAATAAGGTCTTAGGTAAACGAGAGGGAGAAGCGACCGGAGGCAACAGGAGACCACACAAGCTCATCCTTCATATCAGAGTGCAATGAGAGTTGCCTTATCTTAGCTTGCTGACCAGGAGAGGTATGCGTTTCCAGTGCTTCAAATTGCCAGCCCCCATTACTGAAAAAGTCAGAGATGCGGGCCTGAGGGGAAGGGACGGCCGTCAGGGATGCCGCCAAAGGGCCATTGCCTAGCCAATTGTCGAACCAAAATGACGACGACCCATCACGAACTAGTATACGGGAGTTACCTTCTACAACGTCGCGTGCACCGAGTATTCTTCGCCAAATCCATGAGGCCGCTGGCCGTAATGTCGTGATGGAGGCGTGGTCAAACTGTTTGACATACTTGGAAGCCAAAAATTCTGACCAGAGGAACACACGGGACTTAAATTTCCACCAAAGCTTGCAACTGAAGGCCATGCATACGTCATCAAGCCGTCGGAGCCCAAGGCCGTTTTCCTCCACTGGGTAGCATAATTTATCCCATGAGAGCCAATGCCTCTTGTGTACTCCATCCGAACTACCCCAGAAGAAGCGAGCCATCAATTTCTCTAGTGTTGTCAGGGTCGACTTAGGAGGGTCTAGGACGGCCATGGTATGTAGAAGTATTGCAGCTAGAACGTGCTTAATAAGTATAAGTCGTCCACCGGCTGTTAAGAGCTTGCTCTGCCATCCAGCAAGACGCTGGGAAACCTTTGCAACAAGAGATTGGAAATAAATCCCCTTGGGCCGGCCTTTGAATAACTTGCACCCCAAGTAGTCTATCAGAAGACGTCTCCTGTTCATACCTGTAAAAGAAGAAATATATCTTGCCCGGCCTCGAGGGCTTTTCTCTTAGAGAACGAATAAGCTCTTCGTCAAATTAACCTTTTGGCCAGAGCCCTTTTCGTAGAGGGTCAGAAAATCCATGAGTCCCCTGACCGATTTCCTGTCCGCCCTGGTGAATATCATAATATCATCCGTAAAACTTAAGTGAGAGACACTCAAGCATCCCTGGGGCAACCCGTAGCTAGCCATCAATCCTATTGCTATTAGGTGATTGAGGCCCATGCTGAGGGCCTCCGACGCTAGAATGAACAAAAACGGCGAAAGCGGGTCTCCCTATTTGAACCCCCTCACGGGTCTCTGACGCTAGAAGGATTGGTTTTATATTTTGATATTCAATATTAAAAATTTCACCAAAATAAAGTGTATAAATAGATAGTTATTTAGAAATAAATTAACTAACATCACACAAGCAATGAAATGCATGTTTATCATTTGAACTGCTAACACATGATTGCTTGATTTAACTCTTCTATTTGATTTTTATGATATTTTTGTATTAACTATTTCAATTTACTACTACTAGATTTTGTTGTCAAATTATGAATCCACATATATTTATTCAACTGAAATTTTTTTGTCACTTGGACACACATCTAATGTGCGTCGATCACTAGTTATATATATAATTAACTTTTTATACATTGATAGTGCAATGATTTTTTTTTTGCATTAGCAACTTTGGATGAATGACACATGTCCATGATTTGAAGTTCAAATTTGAATTCATGTTATGTGGCATTGATCTATACTTACCAATGTGAAAAAAATTATACACTGACAATATATAAAAAAGTTATACATATAATAAAACATGTTCAATTCCAGTTTTAGTATGTTGTTGAATTGGCTACTCTAACCTTCTGCCATGTGGATTATCTATCTTTTTACCACATGAATGTCATTCACTCCATGGACGACTTTAATATTTGTGTTTTTTTTATTTTTTATTCTTTCTCTTTTTTTGTCCCTTCTTTATTTTGTTGTCAATCAACTCATATCTTTTTTTTTCTAATTATCTCCAATTACTTTCTTTATTCCTAACTAGTGTTCAACGCATAAACGAATGTGTGTGCAACTAATAATAGAAATTTGTGCCCAAATTTTTAGTATATTTGAAATCATTTTCAAGAGAACTAGTTTTATATTCTGATAGTAAATATGTAGAAAATTCAGCAAAATAAAATGTATAAACAAATAATTATATAGTTGTAATTCCTAAGCAAAATTCATAGTTGCTAATAAAAATTATGATTTACTAAATATGCTAGAAAACAAAATAAGAAGAAATACATATTAGTTGAAACAAGAATATAATGAAAGTTGGAAGTGGTAGTTATTAAGGGTAGTTTAGGAAGAACATAAAATGACACAAACTCACTCTCTCCCTTTATACATAGTACTAAGAGGGGAAAAACTATGGTACACACGCTCTCAGATTAATGAATTTCCTATTCTATAGTCATTTTGTCTATTGTTATTGTGCAAACATATACATTAAATATATTTTAAATATTGATGTCTAATATGGAAAAGAATTGTGCTTAATTAACGTGAAAGCTTATAATTTATTCACTGTAAAAGTGGACAACTATCATTGTATGTCCTTGATCCGGAAAGCTTTGGTTTTATGACAATAGTTGGACATTAAAGGTAGGAATATAGAATAAGTTGGTCACTGAAAATGTAACTTTGCGTTTTGTAGTGAATATATGGCTTTTGTTAGTTAGTAATGTGATGTGCAGTTAGATTCATGCCATATTCATAGTGACGGAGATATTATGTGAAGAAATAAATTGTTGTGATCAACAAATATCTTAAATTATACAAATTGAAATTATAACGCATAGCTCGAACGATGTGTTGACGACTAGGGAAAGGAAAACAAACAACTTTGTTTACTGTAAACTAACTCTTTTTATTAACTAAGTTTCAACTGTACATTCACAAACGGAAAAATCTTAAACACAATAATACACAGGCTAGAATATTTTCAGGTTAAATCCCCACTCAAATATCAACTTTTAATTTTCTCTATTCTTTTTAAAATCTTCACCAAGAAGACACTAGAGATTGCACTTCCCTAATTATAGATAGAAGAACATCAGCAGCAAAAAAATAAAGGTCCCTTGTGCAACATAGCATTTCTGCTTCTCTAAAAATGATACATGGTAGCACCTAGAGCAAGCCTTCTAAGCTATCCAACAAAACCAAAAAGATTTCTAAAGATGCTATCCAACAAAACCAAAAAAATTCTAATGATAAAAGATACTATCCAACAAAACCAAAAAGATTTCAATGATAAAGACCTCTATAGATAAGCAAAGAGGTTGAATTCTCTACCAAACAGTGCCACTGAAGGGGCATATTAAGAAGTAGCAATCTAGTGTTCCATCGTACATGCTTAAAAACAAGCAAAGAAAAAAAGTATTATGGCCCAACTTATCAGCGAATCTCTAATAAGTAGCCTCTATGACACAAAGAACCAAAGTATAAAATTAAATTTAGGAATAGAACTTTTCTGCCAAACCAGCCAGTTCCACTAAATAGTTTCATGATGCTCAGGCACGTCCTTCACAATAGATTGGACTTTAAATTTCCCAGAATATAATAATGTCTGGCTTACCAAATTTATCTGAATGTACTGTAACTTTCATGGTTAGAGATACTAAGTTGATTAGATCCTATCACATGGTACTTCCATTCATCTTTATCAATGAAGGAATTTACCTCGAAATTTATAAAAGCTCAAAAAACAGAAATAAGTTGAGAAGAATAACATTGGAGTAAAATGCCACACTATGCCAAGCATCCAGAGAAGGGAAAATTTGGATAAAAAACCTAATAATGATAAAAGTCTTCTATCACCTTCAATAGAGTTATACTTCTTAGTTTGTAAATAATCCACCAAATGAAATGTACTATTATGCTTTACTATTCATCTAACAATCTCGACAAATTTTGTTATTTAATCTCATCTTTCAATATATTTGCAAAGAATGCAATACTAAAATTTAGTAGAAAGTAAAACAAAACTATTTCTTAAAATTGAATATTGAATCATTGACCAATATTTTCTGTCAAAACCCTAAAACACGAAAAGTTAATGAGAAAAAATCGGTGAACAACTATATATTTAGCAATACAGTCCAGATTAACAATCAAATATATATTAATAGTAGTACTGTATTCTAAATTCGAGAGTAAAATGTAGTTTCTACATTTCAAAATCAAGCCCTAGATTAAGTTGAGATAATATGTTCAATTGTTCTGGTAGATTCTGATGTGTGCATGGGTGAGTCAAGTCCGATTGATGATCAAGTGAGAGTTCCATTGGGCCCAGTTACACGTGCCCGGGCAAATCGCTTCAAAGAGTCTCTTCAAACCCTTGTTCGAAGTGTTCAAGATCAACAAGGGGTCTATAGGAACATTGAAGGCTTGGACATGGCTAATCAAGTTGTCTACACATTAATCCAAGTCAATGAGGACCCAAGTGAGGGCCACGCGAGTGCTTAATGAAGTGGCCAGTTGTTAGTTGTTAGTGCTAGTTGGGTAGGCCGAGATAGTAACTATTATTTAGCCTTAGTTGTCTCGGTTTTACTTAGTTATGTTTACTTCAGTTTTCTTAGTCGTTCATGAAGATTAAGCCGAGCCCATTTATGATTAAATGAGGCCCCCATCCGTGTCATAGATTAGCCTTAGTCCATTCGGTTCCTACCTGTGACAATCCGACCTTCCCCTAAGGCGAACCGAAGGGTTCGGCGGACTGCCCGACCAAGTCTCTCCAGGACTCGTTCATTCTCTTCAAACAAAATAAGATATAACCTCAAGGAAGTGAAATAACAATTCCCAAACTCGAAACGTATACTTACATTCATTCCTATGTCAACCAGTAATACATATGTATTGATTATCGAGGGTTGAATGCGGTGACCGTTAAGAACAAATATCATTTGCCTCATATTGACTAGTTATTTGATCAGTTACAAGGGATTGTGGTGTTCTCCAAGTTGGATCTTAGATAAGGATATTATCAATTAAGAATTAAGAACGAGGATGTGCTAAAAATTGCTTTTAACACTCAATATGGGCATTATGAGTTTACGGTAATGCCTTTTGGATTAACTAATGGCCCAACAACATTTATGAATTTAATGCATCGGGTGGTTAAATCTTACTTGGATCAATTCGTAGTGGTATTTATTGATGATATTTTGGTGTATTCTAAGACTAAAGAGGAACATAAGCGACATTTGAGGATGGTATTGCAAACCTTAAGAGAGCATCAGTTGTTCACCAAATTTAGTAAGTGTGAGTTATGGTTGGAGAAAGTATCATTCCTAAACCATATAATCTCAAAAGACGGACTCAATGTGGATCCGGCTAAAGTAGAAGCTGTTGCCAAGTGGAAACAACCGAAGAATCCTATTGAGAATCGTAGTTTCTTGGATCTAGCAGGGTATTATAAAGGATTTCTCAAGAATTGCAGGACCTTTAACGAATTTGACAAAGAAATAAGGAAAATATATTTGAGACGCTAAATGTGAAACCAGTTTCTAAGAAATTAAGAAGCGATTGACTATGGCACCAGCGTTAGTTTTGCCAAATGGGAAAGATAGTTATACGGTATATAGAGATGCTTCGAGAGAAGGATTGGGGTGTGTCTTAATGCAAAATAGAAATGTAATTGCCTATATTTCTCGAAAGTTAAAATCTCATGAGTAGAACTCGCTACTGTTGTGTTTGCTTTGAAGAAATGATGGCATTACTTGTATGAAGTGACTTTTGAGGTGTATACGGACCACAAAAATTTTAAATATTTATTTTTCAGAAGAAATTAAACCTGAGGCAACACCGGTGGATAGAGTTCTTAGAACATTATGACTGTACCATTAATTACCATCCAAGAAAGGCTAATGTAGTGGCAAATGTTTTAAGTCGGAAGACTCAATTAGCAGGTTTGATGATAAGAGAGTGGAACCTGTTAGAGGATGTTAGTGAATGGAATCCTAGCCTTGAGCCAGAGAAAGTTATCTTTGAGAATATTGTGGTGAAATCAACATTGTTGGATCGAATTAAGGAGGGTCAAAAGAGAGAACCAATGGTACAAAAGTGTATGAAGAGAGTGCAAAAGGGAGAGTTACCCGACTTCAATTTATGTCCTGCTAGAATTCTAAGGTTTCGAAATTGCATTGTTGTACCAAAGGATGAAGAATTGAAAAAGGACATTTTAGAATAATCTCACCATTCTAGGTATACTGTGCATCTCGAATGTGACAGTCCCACCTCACCCTAAGGCGAACCAAAGGGTTCGGCGGACCGCCTGCCCAGTTCTCGCCAGGACTACAGAGTCGAATCACACAAACCCGATATAGCGCACAAACGAATCCCCAAAAGAACACTCAATCGAAGACTACTAAATTGAGAAGCATGAGTTCTACACCGTAAGATACCATCTCAAATGAATACACTTAATGTACATGATAAAACACTTATATATATACATCGAAAACTTTACAATTAAAAGCGGGATACTTCATTCAAAGACAATTAGTGTTTTGATTACACAAGAGCTAACAAAAGAACGTTTACACCAGCTCAACCCTTTTCTCAAAATCATGGCTCAAAGTATGGTTCCCTGTTAGGAAAACAAAGATAACGGGAAGGGGGGTGAGCTTACGCTCAATGAGGTACCAAAATAATAGCAAGTAAGAATCATGAAACTTCTTATTCAATTAGTCACATATGCAAATCAAATAAAGAAATGAACAACACCATAGATAAAAGGATACGGGTGGCTCTCAAGAGCCAAATTTCCATTGCTTCACCGAAACTTGATTAAATAATGGTTGACACTCCGTCAACTTCCAAATAAAGTAACAAGTCCAATCCAGTAGAGCACCACTTTACACCAAAATCCCGTTCACCACACATACCCCTTATCGGGCCCGAACACCTCAATAGAAACAGAAGTGGTAATACTCGAGTATACCGGAATCAAGGGTCTCAATACCCAAAGATTCCTAGAACAGACTACTGTGGTTCGTTATCTAATCGACCAGGCCCTTGCCGGCTTGACTCGAGTAACTAGCCACAGGTTTTGAGTTCAGAGGTAGTAGACTTATATAGAGAACAAATACAGATAACAGATACAGAGAGCAAATACAAACTTATACAGTATGCAGGAAACAAAGTAAACATACGAGAGAAACGAGAGTGATAAAGTACACCCTCGTTTCATACAGAGTACACAGAAGTCACAAATAGCCAGATAAGCAACAAATTTGGGAAGTGGTACACTCACCGGTTCCAGTACAGATACTTCAAAAGTTTTTACCCAAAGTGGCTTTAATCGCCAAGAAACCCTAAAATAACCAAGATAAAACAATTATAGTTCGCACATCCACAAACCCAGTAAATGGAATGCATCAATGAGGCTCGACTACAAGTCGTATGCCTTCCCAAGTTAAGTACTAGTACAAAAGAATAAAATATGGCTTTTGGGCAAAAGAAATATCACTCGAACTCAACCCACATACTGCCACCAGAGAATATTGAACTTGATGAGTCTCTAACCTACAAGGAACGACCTATTCGACTGCTAGATCGAAAGGTGAAAGACTTGAGAAATAAGCAAATTCCACTGGTTAAGATTTTGTGGAAAAATCATGAGGTAGAGGAAGCAATCTGGGAGCGAGAGGCGGACATGCAAGAAAAATACCCTGAGTTATTTACAAATAAAGGTATGAATTTCGAGATAGAAATTCTTTTAAGCGGGAGAGAATGTGAGGACTTGAAAATTTGTTTGTATTTTCTTATAATTTTCTTTATTTTTGAATAAGTTAATTTATAATTTCTTTAATACTAATTTACTTCCCTTAATAGTTGTAACAAATAATAGAGTCGACAGTTTTACTTTTACTTTTATAGTTAGTACATGCTAGGGTTTTTGGTGCATTGGGGTAGTGTGATCAATTGATGAGGTGTGTGCACTAAATTTGGTGGATAAGAGCGGGTATTAAATAAGAGGAAGTATGTGATTAATAATGCTAAGAATAAATTAATGAATCATAAGTTAAAAATACAAGAGAGACAAAGAAATAGGTTTGAACCGACTCGCGCCGCTTGTTACCGGTCAAAGACACTACTTGACCAAGATTTTCTTTCTTTAATCTTCTTATTTTCCTTTTGTTTTCCATCCCAATTTTCCTTAGCATGTTGGCCAAAATTTTTGACTAAAAAAGAGAGGAAAAGAAGAAAAAAAAAAAGAAAAATGGTTGAGTGCCAAGTGTTGGCAATCAAGGCCATTTTTTACCAAAACCTTTCTTCTATTCTTATCTTTCATTTCACCAAAATTTCCTTCATTTTCCTACCATCTTGGCCGACCAAAGAGAGAAAACAAAAGAGAGAGGAAAGTTTCAATTTTCATCTTGATCTTGCCTTGATTGAGTAAGGAATCAACAAGAACCACTAATCTAATCCGAAGAAAGTTGCAACAAGGTGGCAAGGAAGCTTGTAGTGGAGTGATTTGGAGAGGAAAGCTTTGGTTTTTCATTTTGTCCTAGAGGTTTGAAGGTATTAAGTTGGAAAACTCTCCTTCTCTTTCTTATCTTGCATTTTATTGGGTAGATAACTTGAATATAGAAGTTTTATGGAAGATATCATGGATTTGTGAAGATTGGTGAATTTTCCAGCTTTGTTTTTTTTTTTATTTTTCAGCCATAATATGATGATTTCTAGTTTTGATATGGACTTGAGTGAGTTGATATGAAGATTTCTAGTTTTAATATGACTTTTTAGCTTCCAAACAAGAATTTCCAGCTTTGATAGAGAATTTCCAACTTAGGTATATGATGAATATATGCTAGGTATATGATGAATATAGCTAGTTTTGTGGCTTAAATAAGCACTCCATGTATCTTATAACTTATAGACTCGATTGGGGCTGTTTTGCTATGGAATGTTAACTTTGCAATTTGAGGAAAAATTAAGGCAAAATAGGGAAAGTGCTGCCCATTTTTCTTCTTGTGGGATAAGTGAGTGAAAGTGGGAGTAGAGGTGTGTTTTGTGATCGATCTGGGCTTAGCTTGCTTAAGGATGTTTAAGTTAACTTTGATGGTGATTCATAAGTTGAAATTTTACCAAAAGTATACATTTCTCAAAGAGCAAGTAACGGTCACTTTAAACAAGATTTTCTAGTTGCATATATCAAGTTATAAACTTAAAAGTTTCAATCGTTTCTTTACCAAAATAAAAAAAGCGGGTATGTATTTTCTAGGGTTTATTAAACATTATGATTACTATTTAAATGAGTTCTATTTACTTGTTTTTCTTTGATATTAATAAGTGAAGGTCGTATATTTTGAAACCCTATTTGATTACATGTTGCTATACGACATTTTATCACAGATTTTGACTCTAGCTAGGGGGTTGGACCTGAGCTGGATTTTGATAAGCTGCGAATCATTGGTGAGTGTCTCCAATTACATGACCGAACTTGATACTTGAATGCAATGCTTTGTTAATGTGATTGGATAGTACTTGACTTGTTTGGTTGGGCAAGCTATACTTTATCGCCCTTGCCCTAATTTGACTTATTACTGTGCACTAGTTACAAATGGTTTGATGCATATGTGTGTGACTTGAATACCACTTGGGATCCCAACCCTATTGGTTAGTTGGTCGAATCGAGCCAGCAAGGGCTTGGTCGAGGAGACTGGCGAACCATAGGTACTGTTTATTGTTTATTATGTAATCCATTGGATGTGGTCCGCTATATTCGGTATATTCGATATACTCGAGTATTATCACCACTGTTGCCGAATTAGCTCGTAAAAGCGAACTGTATCCTTGTATCTAGAAATGTCGAATACCTAATTAACTGGTTGCTTGAAGTGTTATTGCTTACTTTCATGAACTTTTGTGCTCGCCCACTTTGAGATTACAAGTTTTATGTAATTGCCAAATTGCTACCGGTTTTGCATGATGTTTTGGAATCTCACTGAGTTTTAACTCACCCCATTAGTTTTGTTCCCTTACAGGGGTTGCGAGCATGGGCATGAGGCTGGGACAAGCTTGTTTTGTCTAGACCTTTTGAATTTTGTGTTTGTACTAGCACTAGTGCTCGACTAGGATAGGAGTTCAATTAGAACTTGAATCTTTTGTTATTTTTGGATATGTATGGGTATTTGAGATAGCCATGTGTATAAATGTACATTTTAAATTTGGGAACTGCTGTTTCTTTTACTTTTGAAGTTATAACTTATCTTTGAAGCTGTGTGAGTGAGTCCTGGCGAGAGTTAGGTAGGCGGTCCGCTAAACCCTGGGAAACGCCTTAGGGAGAGATGGGGTCATCACATGGGAATGAACCAAAACTGATCAAAACCTCTTTAGGTTACCTTATAAAAGTTTTAATTATAAAATTCATTCAAAATCTAGAATGAAATCAAGGATGTTCATATTATAAAATTCATTCAAAATCTAGGATGAAATCAAGGATATTCATAAGATCTCTAGACTGCTAAATTCTAGAAAACTTGCTAACTTTGAACCTTGATTTTTAAAATGATATTTAGAACCTAAATCCCAACTTTTATTGCCAAATAACCATCTTACTTTAGTTTACTTTGATAAAACATGGAATTTTAGGGCTTAAAGATTAAAGTTACCTAGATTTTGAACCTTTGATGTACTATAATTAGATAAGTACTAAGATCATCTTAAAACTCCCAAAATATATATGTATACGTTTAAACATCCCAGATTATATATACACATGTATACGCTTTAGTCAAAATAGTCATGTGAGCCTTAACTTCTCCATTTGGGGAAAATAATAAGTGGACTAATAAGTTTATAAATATCTCAGGAGCTAAAAGAGAATCGGAGGAGGGTCCAAGCACCGAGATGCGAACTCAAAATATTTTGGGTGAGTGTTTCCACATTGGTGTGCTTAAATTGTCTACATGTTTCTATATTTGTGTGTTAGTTGTTTGCGTGTTTCTTAAGTGATGTTTTGTGATAAATTGTTTACTATGGAAATATTACTAGTGATTCATTGTAAAGTGTATTGTGAAGTGTTTTCAATTTTCCTTTGCCTTCTAAATCGGGGGTGTACTTTATCACACCCGACTTAATTTGAGTTTGAAGGTTGATAATTGACCAAGTGTTACTGTAAGTGTGCATGATTGTAAACTGTGTGTGTACTTTACTACAGCGGCTAAACTAGGCTCCAAAACCCTCTGTTGAACGGACTATTCGAGCCAGCAAAGGGTTTGGTTGGATAGGATGATAGCATTGGGTAAGTGTTTCGGTATGCTCGAGTATTACCACGGAATAGCAGGTTATTGATATGGCCATCTAAGTGAGGGAAATGTTTATTGTTTTGGAGGATATAAGGAGGAGTTTGGCGGAGTGTGTGATGCATTGAAGTAACTCTAATACGGGCACTGTATCCTTTTAAAAGTGTTTATACAGTGAAGTATTTCTTATTTACTTAATTTTGTTACTTGTTTAAGTGTTTAATTGATTGTTACTTGTGGAAAACTTCACTGGATTTCGCTCAACCCCTTAGTTTGTTTTTCTTACAGGAGTAAAGTATGGGTGTGGAGAGTAGCCAAAAATTTATGCCCGAGACTTGAAATTATATGGGGATGAATCCTGTTGTGCTTAGTGTTATAGTTTTGCTAATTTTATTATCTTTAAGAATTGTACATATTAAATGTTATAGGCTAAGGCAACTTTGCTTATTTTTGGAATGTGCTTAAGTATAATGGATGGTTAATGGCTTTAGTTAGTGAAATATTATCTCTCCAGTTAATGTGAGTGAGTCAGTCTTGGCGAAAGTCAGATAGGCGGTCCGCTAAGCCTTAAGATTCGCCCTAGGGTCTGAATGGGTCGTCACAAATGGGATCTTCCAAGCCTTGATATACATTAGCCTGCAATCCAAATTGATGGATTTTCATGAAATTTAATCTGTCATGCTCAATTACTACATGATAATTGATGACAAATTGTTAGAATAGTTTAGCACCTTTCAAAAGTGTATGACCTTCATTGTATCGAAATTGAATGCAAAAAGCATTGAATTCACGCATTGAGACAAATTGTCTCTTCCTAGTAGAAGAGCGTGAAAACTTTACTCCACAACGCCATCCATTTGTTCCATTGAAAAATAGTAAAGGATATTGTAGTGGCATGTAAGATGAATGAGTCTTCCATGTGTAATATGGCCACTATCTCCACCTACAATCAAAGTAACAACTTTATTTGTAGTTGGTTGGATATATTGTTTATCGCCTCGAGCACAAATTATTTGTACTTGCAGATTCAAAATATTTTGATTTCGCAGCATGTCTCTAGCACTCTGAAATATCTATACATATGGGTTGATCTCATCTAACATATTCTGTAACCCCTCAACTACCGATGCATCAACTCCAATTAGATTGCCATCATGACTATTTAGAATATTCATACGATTTCATAACTCATTAACGATATAAAACTGTACAGTTGTATGAATGTACGTAATTCTCCAATAGGTGGTAGAAGAGGTCCAATTAAACGATAATTTTGTCCACAAATTTGAAATGAATAGTGATGAGGTCGGTGGAGGTCCAATGTTGCAAGTAGAGCAAGTCAAGGTTCCATTGGGTCCAATGACGTGTGCATGAACAAAGAGGATTAATGATTCCTTGCAAGTTTTGGTCAAGGCAATTCAAGAGAATGTTGGTGTTCCTAAGGCCATTGAAGGGTTGGACAAAGAAGGGAGCATCATTAATGTGATTGTCGCGACGAACAGAGCAGAAAAACCTCACTGCCGCTAAACTGCGGAAGTAAATCGCCCACAGTTACCTGTCAAATTTGTTTCGTCTCGCCTGTCCAGCTTTCTGCCAATAAACCACGAAACAATCTGCAGAGAAATTGGCTGTGGTTTTTTGTCAAATCCATTTTTTAGAAGTTTTCTCATTTTTTTATTTTTCGTTCAATTTATTGTAAAATTGTTTAGTTATTCGTTTGTTAGTTATTAGTACTAAATGGCAAGTTAATTAAGCTATTAGAGCCATTAGAAGTTAGTTTTCAAGTTGGGTTAGGTTTCTTAATTAGTCATTGCCTATATAAATGCTTAGCATTTTCTTTTGTAAAACACAAGTTATTCATTAATACAATTTGAGAGAAATCTCTTTGGCTTCTTTGAGGCTTTCTTGAATACTTCAGAGTTGATCTAAGTGTTCAACTTGACTTATCAATCAAGAACCGCGAGTGATTGTGGCGTCTCCTATCTATACCAAATTTTGTTATCCACGTGAACAACGGGTTAAGATCTTTCGCTATTTTTTAAAATTTTTCGTGTCAAAATTTTGATATCTATTCTAAATCATTGGGCTTGATTTGCTACAGGTTTCGTCACAAGGTTGGCGGGGTTCATATCAGGTGACATCAGAGCTAGTTGAAGGTATCAAGTTATATCTTTTCTTTTGTGTCATTCTTTCTTTTGTTTTGTTTTTGTCAAATTCGTCTCGTTTCTTGCCTTTTTGTGTCTTGTTCAAATTGCCATATAGATTTTCAGTTTTGTTACCATTTCTTTAGTCTCAAAATCTGTCCATCGTGTTTTTCCTTCCTAGTTGTTTCATTAGTTGTCAAGTTGTAGTCTGGTGTCACTCTTGTATCTGTGTCTTGTTGCTCTTCTAGACTTAAAAAAATTATTTTTTTTGGTGGTTGTAAGGGCGGTTCTTGAAGTACCGAGAAGAATCTTGAAAACAAGGGTTGGTTCTTGACACATTTGAACATCGAGTGCCAAATTCTTGAAGCTCTTGTCAGATACAAAAAAAAAGAGAATCTGATTTCTAATTCGTGAAAAAAAAGGGAAGAAAAGAAACGGCAGCCGTGGCTTCCAAAATCACAAGAGTTTCCAGATTCCAGCCGTGGGTAGATTCCAACTTCCAGCCATAGATAGTTTCTAAATCGCACTAGTCGTTGTTTCCTAATCTGTAGCGCAACTGTCCAGCAGCTATTTCCACGAATTTCTAGCTTATTTCTGGTTAGTTTGAGTCTTATTTCCACCCTTAATAGCTTCCAAATTCTTCTGTGTTAATTACTTTAGTTTCCATCATTATTTCCTTAGTATCAAGTTGCGAAATTTCCAGCTTTTAAGCCTTTATTTGTTTTATGTGTTTTGCATGCTTGTGTGTTTATGTGTTACTCGCTTTCTTAGGGTCTTGCATCTAGATATCATGCTTATGTGTTATGTGTTTTATGTGATATTATGCGTTTATTTGTTTTATTATGTTTTATATGATTTATTTGATTATAATAAATGCATGACATCACCACACTAGTCCAACGCTAGTTGTGGCCCTTTTTTCCGATTTTCCGCTAGTCCAATACCAGTGAGGACTGGTAGACATGGGCTAGTCCAATGCTAGACCCTTTAGGGACCGTTTATGTGTTAGATCATGTTTGCGTGAACAATCACTACATTTCATGCATATTTTCTACTTTCTTAGGATACTTACCATTTTTGCATGATATTTTCCCTATATATATCCATTATGCCTATGTGTGGGACATGACATTAGACCTTGCATTTTCATTTAAGAAAATTAGAATTAGGCTAGATCATTTGCTTGATTAGATAGGGATTATCCCTCGAATATGGGATATGGACGAGTATGCCTTTCTAACCTTAGCACGCTCGTATTTCCTCTATTGAAGGGAAAATCTAGTCACGAATTTTAGCCCCCCGCACCCGTTATGATGCATTCCTTTAGGTCATGTATATTTATATAATTATTATTTTCTTTTATTTTTCTTCGGATTTCATATTTTTGCATATTGGTGACCTCTTCAAAGAGTCACTCTTGGGCTTCACAATTAATGTGATTTGTGCCAATTAAATTTTGAGGAGATATTCCGACCCCCCCGATATCATCCTAGATTTAGGTTTTGCATTCATATAGTGATATCCAAATGTGATAAATTCTTAAGTTAAAATAAGAAAATTTTTGACAAAATCACGCAACTAGCATTGGTTAGGATGAAAGGGTGTTTGGGATTTTATCCTTACCTTCCCTTTCTTCAAATGTGACTCCCGATCCCTTTTCTCTGATTTTCAAAGACTTGGACTCGTTTAAAAAGTGTTTTCTCTACTTTTTTTGTTTAAAATTAATTTTTAGGTGACTTGGTACACTTTAACTCAATACCAAGTGGCGACTCCTATTTTTTGTTAAAAACCCTTTTTAAACTATTATTTTGGTCAAAATCGTAGCATTTTTTAAGTCCCATTTAGGCCCATTTTCTTTATTTATTTCCTAAAAAATCAAAAAATCATTTTCAATTAAAATTAAATAAAAAACCATTTTTTATAAAACCCGTAATTATTATTTTTTCATTCAAAAAATGGGGCGCGACAACTTGGTGACTCCACTGGGGACTTTATTTTAGAGAGTCCGAGCATTTGATTTAGTCAATCCTTTTATTTTTCTAACCTTTTTATATATCACATTTGGAGGTTTTAGGTTGTATTTTTCCTTTTTAGGGTTTTTTGCATCTAACACGCGCAATCATCTCGATATCCGTGTATGTGATGAATAAAGTGTTTTATTTCATTCACTTATATTTATATAGCATGCTTGCATCTTGGGGAAGGGGAGTAGCCACTCTAGAACCTTCAACTACATTTTATGGTATTTAATCCCTCCCTTCAAAGGAGCACTTCATATCGATCCACTTGGACATCTGGCCGTGGCATGACGTGCGCGTAGCAATGTCCGAGGGATCACTCAAACCACCGAGTCTTAGGCCTTGGGATTGATAACCCTTCGCCTTTGGTCTGAAGGTTTGGGAGTCTAAAAACCTTATCGAGTCTAAATGCATTAGTGAGCCCAACCTCATGCATCCATACTAGAAATCGCCTAGGATAGAATCGACCGCACCCAACTAGGAACACTAGGCACGAAGGGAGGGATTCCATCCCTCTTTCCTCATTTTTCTCTTTTGTTTTTATATAATCTAAATTGCCCCAACGTGTTATGTGATTTCCTTGTTTTCTCGTTTTTTGCATTCACAAACATTAGAAAATAAGAGTTCTAGCATGATACTCTTTTAGAACCTACCCTCTTAGATAGGTTATTGCACGTTTAAATTCGGATGTATTACATTCGTAGGTTAATAATTGCACATCATTCTAGGCTCATCCTGGCATATGAAGGGTCTCTTAGGTCATGTTTTCATTTCAAATTGCATATTTAATCGCTTTGATAAATTGGCATCATGCATAAACCTACGGAGGGAATGCCGCATAGGGGATCCCACGCTAGGATTAAGCAACCTTGTGTCTCAGATATGTAATCCAATGAGACTTGCACGTTTATATTTCTTGTACCATCCAAATGGGTAGTACACGAGGTAAGGTAAGATCCGATCTCTTCCATGATAATAGATCAACTTTTGCACATTAGAATATGAGCATCTAACAATTATCTTTTGGCCATTTTATTCGAATTGGTAAAAATCCCTGCGTAAAGGACTTTAAGTTGAAGAAATTCATAAATAATTCCTCATTGTTGAGATGGTGAATATATTGAGGCCAAATCTTGATTTTAGAAGGCTCATAGACTAATGTATCGCAATAAATTTTTTGAAACTACTAATGGGCAGACAATTCAAACGATTTTTGAATAAATCATGAATTCAATCCAATCCATTTTACCAGTTTATTCATTTTTAGAACAATCTAGTCAATTTTTGAATAAATCATCATCACTCCATCTGATCTATTTGATCAATTTATTTCATTCAATTCATTTGACTAGTTTACTCATTTTTAGGGCAATCCAATAAACTTTGAATAAATCATCAATTTCATTTTACTAGTTTACTCATTTTTAGGGCGATCTATTCGATTTTGAACAAATCATCTATTTCATTCAAACTATTTGACCAGTTTACCCATTTTTAGGGCATCCAGTCAATTTTTGAATAAATCATCAATTTTATCTGATCCATTTAACCCGTTTATTCTCTTTTAAGGTTTTGATCCAAGGTTCACTGAATAAACAAGTCAAGACATTGCAATCCTTTCAAGAATAGGCCCTTTCACACATCACTTTATGTGTTAATAACAATCAATTCATTCGGACTTTGTTCTTATTTTGTTAGGACAAATGTCTCTTGCCATGCCAATCGACCAAATTTTTCAAATTGCTTTTCACTCGAATATCAATAAGTTGATCAGGTCCATCAGGTAATGTATAATGCTTGCTCTGAAGGATTGCATTTTCATGCTAGGCCAACCCTCGGCATAAAAAGGTCTCCCAATAGGACATGCATCTGAATTACCTCAATATATACTAACTTGTGTCTTTTTCTTTTTCTTTCTTTTCTTGCTTTGTCAACAGCTGGTCAAGAGAGGATTTTAAATAGGGTTTTCCTAAATTTTCAGGTAATTGTAAATATAGCTACACGAAGAAACCCTGTCATTACACGATCACGTAGCTGAGTTTTGAGAAATAGTGTAAATATGAGTACACATCCTGAATCATCCAATAGGTCTGCAACGGTACCTCTAGCAGACACTGCAAATTTGGGAGTTCAATTGAGCGAGATGTTAAACAAATTCAATGAATTGAGTATTGAAATGACAACCCAAAGGCGCATGATTGACCAACTGGTTGCTAGCAATGGTGGTATTCAACATGATCCCATGCCTATCAGTCAATCTGAAATAGAACACCAACCACCTCAATATCGCATACCCAAATTACCTTTGCATCGTCCTTTGCAAACATACTGGAAGAGACTTTCACTTACTCCGCTTCCAGTTTTCCATATACTTACCCCCATAACATCCAAGTCAACCCGGCCAACATTCAAATGTTTCAAAATTACCCAGACTCTCAAGTACCTCATCACACCACTTTTGAGGCATTTATCCCCAATGAGGAAACCATTCATGCGTGTGTCTTTTATTTAACTATGTTTTGTAAATAGTTTTGAATCAAGTGGCTTTTGAAGACATGTCTTGTTTAACAAGTAACATGCTATTAAGTTTGATCTTTATCTTGAAATTCAATAAAATGTACAGTTTTATATATACTGTGTTACTTACGCATTCTTTTCAGATGGCCAAGAATAAAATATTCTGATCCTTTGGATATCACTGTTCCGAAATTTGATGACAGCAATCTCGATATCCCACGAATGTGAATTTAGATTTCAAAATGAGAGGAGTAGCGAAGAGACATCCGAAAATGTTTCAAAGAGACTCGAATGGTATAAAGAGAAACTCAAGTTGAATTGGGATCAAAATTAAGAAAATAAAAATCAGTGGTTACTTGATAAGAAGCAGCTAAATGCAGTCTGTCGTGGTCAATATTATCAAAAGGATTGGCTTGTGTTTACCATAAAAGGGTCAAATTATGACTATACAGACGAGGACACAAAGCGTTGAGGTAACTTTTGTCGGTGCAAGATGAGGCCAAAAGAAGAGTTTGCCCCAAATTGGCAAGATTCTTTTATTATCAAGAAAGTATTCCCTGGTGGAGCACCTGTTCTAGCAGAAATGGATGAACAAATTTTTCCTCAACCGATCAAGTTGAATATGTGTAAGAAATTATTCATCTGATAAATAGAAATTTCCTTTTAGGGTAATGCGAAGAATGGAATGAAAGTCAGGCCTTCTTCCCATCCAATTAGACATTCTATCCCTAGTTATCCCTTTTGAACCTTCAAAATAAATTATATTCGTTTGACAACCCCTGAGGATCGCAAACCCCACATGAAGCAAGTTTGAGTTGAAAAAGGAAAAAGAAAAAAAAGAAAAGGCCTCAAGAGGTGAGAAGTGATAGAGAAAAAAAAAGAGAAAAAACTAAAGAAAAGAACCTCGGTTGAAAATAAATTGGGGCAATTTTAGTTTAATCCTAAATAGGGTTAATATGAAGATGCGATCTCAGGTGATTTAAACACTTATAAAATCTGTTTTCAAGCCTTAACTTTTTCTTAGCATCTCACCTGACCACATTACGAAAAATCGAAAGTCTTGACTTTCGTTCTTTGCATCACCTTTTTTAGGAGATTTTCTAATCAAATGGCAAATGATGTTAATATACCTTCACCAATTTTGCAAGGGAAGGATTGTTGCACTGATACCTAATAAAGGCTATCGGCAGGATTTGTTCATCAGGTGAAAATCCAAAAGGGCACCTTTGAAAGGAAAAAGAAAAAAAGGAAGAAAAGAAGAATAAAAAGAAAAGGAAAAAGAAAAGGGAAATAAAAAGGTGGGAATAGTCTTAGCGAAAACTCGAAAGGGCGCTAAGGTAGGGTTTTATGAGGAAAAGTGAGCTTGGATTTGAAAGGTTGGTGATTTAGTTCATTTGAATTCCT
This sequence comes from Coffea eugenioides, assembly GCF_003713205.1. Lineage (NCBI taxonomy): Eukaryota > Viridiplantae > Streptophyta > Magnoliopsida > Gentianales > Rubiaceae > Coffea > Coffea eugenioides. The sequence continues at coordinate 24,739,228 of NC_040035.1, forward strand.
CCTCGCATTGTGATTTTTCTGCCGGCATTGAATTCTGGAGGAACGATATCCAAAGGGTCAAACGTGGCATTTTGTTCGAGAATCAAAGTGTTTTAGTTCATCAAACATAAACTTTTAAGTTTACAGGTTCATTTCTCAAAAATCAATTTTCTATCAATAAAGGTAAATCGTTGCTTTCATTTTATTTGGATTTTCATCATTTTTGTGTAAATAAAATATTTTTCTTGTGTTTCGTGGTCTCATTTATTCCTTTGGATTTATCAAATGGCAATCACTCTGATTTATTGAAAATCCCTGGATATCAAATGTCATACTTTATTAGCGTTGGAAGTCAACAAAACTTGATACAGTTCACAGAGCAAAGTTGAGTTTTTGCAGCATCAAGGAAAAAACACCAAAATACTCATATTTACACGTTTCTTGAAAGCTAGACGGGTCGAATGGTGGTGGTATTGTTTGTTCTTTCTCTTGCAGGTCCATACGTGTTTCAAATAACAAAATTGGAGCAATTTTTTTATATAATTGTGGAATGTCGCCTATGAATTGAGTATTCATGGTTCAGACTGAGAAAGAGGTGTGAATCAAAGTCTTAAGGAGGAGCAACAATGTTATAATGCAAATCGAATGATCGGTTGCACAATAATTGGTCAAAACTGGGGCAAATTTTTTGAAAATATTCTCCAGATTAAAAAATCAAATTTAATTTCTTGTTGGTGAAGTCTTGGTGAAGTTTCAGTGTTCGCCGCGCACCCTTCTTCCCCCTTCTTGACAAATCAAATTTGGTTTCTTGACAAATCAAATTTAATTTCATATTGGTGAGTCTCAGCGTCCACCGCGCGCCCTTCTATCTCTCTTCTTGACAAATCAAAATTTAATTTCTTGTTGGTGAGTTTCAGCGTCCGCCGCGCACCCTTCTACCCCCTTTTTTGGTAATTTAATTTCTTGTTGGTGAGTCTCAGCCTCCACCGCGCGCCTTTCCACCCCCTTCTTGACAAATCAAATTTAATTTTATGTTGGTGAGTCTCATCGTCCGCCGCGCACCCTTCTACCCCTTTTTGGTAATTTAATTTCATGTTGATGAGTCTCAACGTCCACCGCGTGCCCTTCTACCCCTTTCTTGGTAACTTTTTTTTTTTTTTAGGCAAAGATACTTTATTTATCCAAAAGTCAGGACCGATTACATGAAGAAGACCAAAAGAAAAACCAGAGGCTAACGCGTAGGGCTATCACTCTCGTACACGCTGAACCCGAACATTCGAGAATTCCCTACTATCCAGTAGAACTGTTACCCTTACTTTCCCTTGGAGGCTGGCAAAGGATGTAGCAACCCACTCCCTCCCCAAGTTGGATCCTGCTAGTTCATCTGCTGCGTGGTTCGCTTCCCTGAAGCTGTGACAAACTGTAGCAGGGTAGGACCTAACTAACTCCCTGATCTGTCGGACAAAATTACAGAGAGGCCACTTAGCAGAACTCCTTGTGTTAACCAGATTGACCAGCGTGAGCAAATCTGCTTCCACCAGGAGTCTCCCCTTGAACGCTACTGAACACAATCTGAGGCCATGGAGTAGTGCCAGACTCTCCGCTGTAATGACGTCCGTCTCGCCGAACTCCTTATAAAAAGCAAAGATGACCTTGCCTTCATGGTCCCGAAGCAAGCCACCCCCTGCTCCCTGTCCGTGGACAACACTCGCGTCCGTGTTCAACTTCACATACTGAAACGGAGGCCGCTTCCATGAAACCGGCAAGACTCCAACTTTCATCCGACGCGGGGAGATTAGGCTCCTCCATGGCTCATCGGAATCTCCTCTGAAGTGTTCCGGCTGAAAAATTTTTGCCCGCCCTAATGTACCATAAACTGCTCTACCATGCTGATAACCCTACGAGCGCTGAAAGTCTTCCCTTCAAACCGTCCCCTATTGCGGCCCTTCCACAAAAACCGTAATACAGCGTAAGGAAGTAGCACCCTAATATGCTCTTGCCCCATGCAAGATGACGAGAGGAACTATGCCAGGCACATAGCCTCAACCGAGCGAGGCCTGGGACCCACAATCCCAAATCGCTTCAGGAAATGCTCCCACACCTATGTCGCAACCAGACCATCGATGAGAAGATGTGACAATGATTCCGGGTGAGCCGAGCAGCACATCCAGCATGAGGCGATACTGAAACCTCGATTCTGCAAATTCGTGTCCACCAGGACCATTCTCCGTAGCACCTTCCAAACAAAAAAAGAAATCTTCAAGGGAACCAACCCACTCCAAATCCGGCTATCAATTGACGACAAGTTGCTTCTCTGTCTAACCGCCGCCCAAGCCGTCTTTAGTGTGAAGTCATCGGATGGCAATTCCTCCCATACCTTGTCATCGTCTTTATCAGGGAACAGCTGAACCTGGAGGATTTGTTGCACCAAATGGGAGGCAACCAACTCGCCAAACGCCCCCAATTCCATCCATCCTGTTGGTGAGTCTCTGCGTCCGCCGCGCACCTTTCTATCCCACTTCTTGGAGCGCAACCTTGTCTCTCCGCGCATCTATGTCAATTTACTTTACTTGACCAATGGTTTGGTAGGTTCGGTTATTATTCCACTGACCAATGGAAGGGCAGGCTCGAGTATTATCCCACTGACCAATGTTATGGCAGGATTGGATATTATCCCACTGACTAATGGAATGGCAGGATCGGGTATTATCCCACTGACCAATGGAATGGCAGGGACGGGTATTATCCGGGTATTATCCCACTGACCATAATACTGACCAATGGAATGGCAGGAACGGGTATTATCCGGGTATTATCCCACTGACCAATGGTGTGGCAGGATCGAATATTATTTCACTGACCAATGGTATGACAGGATCGGGTATTATCCCACTGATTGTTTTTATCTGGTTGGGGTTGGATTTTATCCCGCCAACCTCGGCAGGTTTGGGTTATATCCCACTGACCATTTTTATCTTGTTATACTTGGATTTTATCCTGCCATCCTCGGCAGGCTTGGGATTTATCCCACTAACCTTTATATGTGTGCTTGTTTCAGCTTACGACAGAATAACTACGCGTAAGTATTTGGTGTCTACGTCTTTGTCTCCGGTCTCTTCGAAACTCAAACAAAGAGGGGCAAGTTGTAGACACAAAAAATTTTAATTTTAATTTTTTGGCTTTATTTTTATTATTTATTCTTGTTCTTATTTTACGTTATGTTATTTTAGTTGATTAACTTTACAAAATGATAGTTGGTATTTATTTTTCGCTTATTTTTATAAATTAGGTTCATCTTTTTTATTTTTAAGTTATTTTTGCATTAAATTTTGAAAAAAGAAAAAATTATCACAAAAAATTCAAAAATTTGTTTTAGATTCAATTTCTTTAAAATAAATGAAAATTTTGCAATTAGGAATTAACATTTTTGTTTACCTAAATTGATTTTGAAAAAAATAATAATAAATAAATAAAGATAAGAAGATCGGTGGAGGGCATGCATGTTAGACAAGTGTGTCAGGGGAGCATTAAACAAGTGTATTAGGGGAGCATTAGGCAAGTGTGTTAAGGGATCATTAAACAAGTGTCTTGAGTTTTAGCACAACACATGTAAAGGGTGGGGGTAGGTGGCAAGACAAGTGTTGAGTTTAGGAAAAATCTGAAAAAACAATAAAAAAAAAGGAAAGAGCTGGCGGTGGAGAAAAAAGGGAATGAAACCAAGCAAAAAAAAAAAAGCTATGGGGGACAAGGAACAAAAGAAAAACAGGAAGGAAAAGAGAGAGTTTCGAGGGGGGCTGGCCGAGGAAGAAAAAATAGAAAAGAGAGCTAGGGAAGATCAGAAAAAGAAAAACCAATGGAGAGGGGGAAAAAGAGGGTTTTGGGATTGAGAAAGGAGGAACAAGAAAGAAAACCAAAGGAAAAAGCTGCGGGAAAGGGTTTCGGGAAAGTGAAGAAAGAAAGAGGAAGAAACGGAAAAAACAAACAAAAGAAAAAAGGCAAACAAGGGAAGCTACGGGAACAAGGGAGGAGGAAATACCAAGAAAGAAAGGGAGAGGGAGACTGCAGAAAGGATAGAGAGGAACGAGAGAGAAACGGAAAAAGGAAAAGAGAGGGAAGAAGAAAGGAGGGTTTCGTGGGAGAAAAAGGAAGAAGAAAAGAGGAAAAAAGAGAGGAAAAGAGGGAAAAAAAGAAAACAAGGAAGGAAGGACAAGAGGAGAGAATCTCAGGGGAAGGAAAAACAGCAACGAAGAAGGAAAAAGAGAGGGGAAATCTAGAAAAGTGCAGAAATTTTTTTTTTTTCCAAAAACGCTACCCAGGCTGACTTTTTGCCACATTGAGCTGCGATTTTCTCAGCTTAATTGACCTTTTCTTGGATATGTTAAGTGATATGGAACATCTGTGAAGTGAGGGAAGCAATTTTTATTCAGACCTTGTGGAGAAAAAATGTCAGGAAAGCCTCCAAGTTTGCCTTCCAAAGTAGTGGATCGGTGTTGCTGGTGCATCTGCAAATTTTTGAAAAATTCCTTTGAAACAACTTCTGCTCGTTCTCTTTGGCCTTAACCTCGTCCAAGAATCATCATCAGGTAATCATAACTCCATTTCTTGTTCATTCTAACTCTTGAATGAAGTGGAATCCACAAAATCTGTGCCTTTGGGTTGTTGTTTCTTGGACTGGCTTTGCATCTCAATGGTCGATCATGGCTTCGCTTTTGATGAATCTGGTTCCATCATTGTTTTGTGGCAAAATAGGAGGATAGGATGTTCAAATAAATCTGATTGTGGTCTTTCTTTTTTCTTCGTCACACATGTTTGTATTTTTCTCCTTTCTCTCGTTGCCTTTGTTCTCTACTGTCTTGCATGTTCATCATCAGAAACTTTGTTTACCAAAGTTGGGTAGCTTAATCGATGCTTTGTTATGTTAGAAGGTCGGGAATGATTTTAACTTGATCTACTAACAAGGGTGCTATGATTTCCTCTCTTTCGTTGTGCAACAGGCATGAACGTTAAGTTCCCTGAGTTGCAGAAACACTTTCGGCTGAGGAAGAAGAAAGCTTTCATAGCTTTTGCATGAATTTTTTTGATAAATTACATTTTTACCCCTGAACTTTTGCTTAATTATGCTATGGCTTGAAATTTGGGAAAATATAATCAATTTTGCCCCTTCAAAATCTTAATTGTTGTTGGCATGCTTTAATATGATTTTTGGATAGATTATGTGAGAATTTTAGGATGAAATTTAGGGTTCAATAATTTTTGATAAATTTATAGTTTTGATTTGGATTTTAGTGAAATTTTGGGTAATTTTGTTGTTTAATTATAGCAAATGGATTTTCATTTATTTGTTGTGACTTAGCATTTGGTTTTGGTAGGCTTCATCTTAAGTCCTTAACTTTATTTTATTTTAATTTAGACCCTTACTATTTGTAATAATAATGATTTGATTTCTCAAACTTCTTTAATTCTTTCAATTGGGTCCTTGTTTGTTTTAATTTGTTAAATATGGGTTGTTTACCTTCATTTGAATGCTTTGATTGATTCAATTTCGTGTTTATTTCCATTTCTTGTAATTATTAGTTAATTAAAGTGATGCCTTGACTTTTTTCTTTGTTTTGGAGGGTAAATAAGAAAAATTTCATTTCATTAGGTCACCAATTCAAGGGAGGTACACTCTGCTTCTTTATTTTGATTTTACTTGATCCTATGTGCTCCTATGTGATTTTTGTGTGTAATTGCATGCTTTTTGAATTTTTATTTATGTATTTATTCACTTTATTTGTTTTAATTTTGTATATTTATTTGAATGTAATTTTGGTTATTTGAGAGGCATTTAAATGCCAAATTGTAATAGTTAGGTTATTATTTTATTTTATTTTTCCCCTTTAAATTGTAGTTAGGGCCCCCAAATGTAATAGTTAGGTCTTTATTTGCTTTGTGTGTTTTGCATGCTTGTGTGTTTGCATGTTACTCGCTTTCTTAGGGTCTTGCATCTAGATATCATGCTTATGTGCTATGTGTTTTATGTGATATTGTGAGAACCCGAAAATTCTCTTATTTTTATTGTAATTTATTGGCTTATTTAAATATTTATTTGTGAGGACCCGTAAAATTCTTTATATGCCTTTTTATTTGGAAATTATTACTTTATAATGGCCCTACTACTCAATCACCCCACAATAAGTGTAAATGAACCTAGAATGTAGTGTTTCACTTTTCGATTTCAAGTTAGAGCGAATTAGGGTTTTCACGTTTTTTCGTAGTGTGACTATTCGGTACGGAGTGAGGATCAAATTTGGTAGGTAAGAGTGACTTTTGGATGAGGAAATATCATATGATTAGAAGTGATAATAATAAGTTAGTGATTAGAAGGTAAAAAAAACCCTAGTATACGCGATTTAAGAAATCGGCTCAAACCGACGGGTATCGATCACTACCGATTGAACCCACCACTTCCCTACCATCACATACCCTTGATATTTTTGCAAAATATCTCCCTCATCCTCAGCCTTATAGCCGAAATTATTGACCCAAAATGCAAGGAAAAGAAAACAAAATTTTAGTTGGTTTTGGTGGTGACAAGTGTCGGCCACCTATGGTTCCTTGACCAAGCCAAAGTCTCACCTTCTTATCTTCCATTTGAGCTCATTTTCCACCATTTTCTTCCTGTTTTGGCCGAGAGCAAGGAGAGGCAAGAGAGTGAAGAGAGTTTTCCATTTTCTACCTTGAATCCAACCTTTTGAATGCAAACAAGAAAAACTAAACCGATTAATCATTAGTTTGGAAGCTTGGGAAGCTTAAGGAACCAAAAATTTCAAGGAGTAGTGGAGGATCACTCTTGCAAGGTCTTGTCTTGAGGTATAATGGCTGATCATTCTTTCTTTCTCCATTAATCATGATTAAGTTGGGTATTAATGTTAGAATGGTGCTTGTGATGCTTGTTTGAAATGGTTTTGATGATTGGAGGGATGAATTTTGAGATAGGGTTTTGATTTATTCACTTATAATTCTTGTTGGTTAGGTGTTATATGGTGTATATATATGGCATATAATCTTGTAAAGGGGAAAGTAGTGGTGGTTATAAGGTAAAAATGTGAATTATAGCTTGATGTAGCAAAATTCCAGATTTCTGGAAATTGAAACTTCAGTTCTGCCTGGTTCTAGTTCCCTATGTTAGAGGCCGAATTAGGCTTAGCATAAAATATGAAAGTTGTATAGAATGATGTTTTATAGTTTTCTACAAAATTTCAGCTCAATCGGAGTAACGTAGCCTATGAAAAGACCGAAATACCCCTGACTACCATAGGTTTAGTCCAATGGACAGTTTTGACATTTTATCAATCTGATCGTGTCTTTTCACCTTGATACATACTGAACTAGTATTTAGCCAAAACATGAAAGTTGTAGTTCTAAGTCTTAGGTTTCCAACGCCCCTAGAATCACCTTGTTTGGGCTTTGGTAGCCTGAGTTATGGTTGTTTATGCATAGTGCGGTTAACTAGCCCGAGTGTGAGATTCTAGTTCTGTAATTTGACATTTTGACTTAGATACACTACAAAATGGACTGAGTCATATTCATCAAAGTTGTAGGACTTTATCTTAGCTTCAAGACGGTATAAATTTCACCCCAATCCGATAAGCGTAGCTTCGGTTGTGTCCGTTACGTAAAACAACGTCAAATCTATCTTTTGCTAAACTTTATTTCCGCACATGCTCCTAACTTGATTTTGTACTTGTATGACTTGGAGCCTATGGAATGGCTATTAAAATGAGATGATTTTGTGTATGACTTTGGGATTGATTGAGGAAAAGAATGAAGCCATAAATGGCTGGAAAATAGGAAAATGCAAAGGGCGTGCTGCCCAAATTTACGCTCAAGGGCTAGGTAGACATACTTGCAACTTGAGTAAGGGTTAAGAGCGATTACCACTTGAACTATCTAGGATATTTGCGTCTTCTTTTATCGAGGTATATCAGTGAAGATTCGGCCGAACTTGTACCCTTGAGAAATACAATCATGACTACTAGGAATACGTTTTCCTTGTACTTTCGACTCAAATGGCATTTCCAAGTATAAATGTTACAAAGTTATATAGTTTGAAAAGCGAGCGAGTGTTTCACGAATATTCTCCAAGTGAATTTTCATTTCTTGATTCTTATTGAACGAAACGTCTAAGTTTCGAACCTTAGTCATTTTTCAAAGTTCTGAAACAAAGTTTTATCGCAGATTTGGACTCCAAATCCGGAGTATAACCCAGATGTGGTTACTAGGGGCACTTCATTTTGGTGGGTGCTTCCAAATACCTGATTGAACTGGACACTTGTTTCCAATACTTGATCAATATGATTGAATGATATATGATTGGTTTGATCGGGTAAGAGTGTACTTTATCGTACTTGCCCTTATTTGATATATACTTGTTTATTGTTGAAATTGATTTGATATACTTGATTATGATGTGCGCGCTTCCTGGAATTCCAGAAATCCTACGGCAAGTTACTCCAGTCGAGCCGGCAAGGGTTTGGTCGATTGGGTAACGAACCCTGGGTCTCTTGTTTGTCGGGTGGAGTGATATCTCCTCGACTAATCGGTATACTCGAGTATTACCACCAGTGTTTATTGAGGATTTTGGGCCCAGTAGGGGGTTTGAATGGTGGACAGAGAGTAGTGTAAGTGGTGTTCTACTGGATTGGTTACTTACTTGAAAGTTGACGGAGTGTCAACTATTACGTGATCAAGCTCCTGGTGATGCATTGGAAATTTGGCTCCTGAGAGCCATTCGTATCCTTATATTTTGAGATGATTGTTACTTGTAGTGTTATTGTTTCTTTTAAAACTTTACACTCGCTCATTTTGAGATTGCTACTTGAACTGTTATTGCTCACTTTTATGAACTCTTCATGTTCGTTACTTTGCTATATCGAAAACTTGTACTTATAAATAACGGTCAATTTGCTATTTGGAACCTCACTGGGCTTTTAGCTCATTCCACGCCATTTGTTTTCCTTACAGGGGTACGAGTAAGGCGTGAGATATGTAAAGACTAGCGTAGCCTAGTTGTTTTTGACTTTTGACTTGCACTCGCGCTATCACTCGATTAGGATGATTGTACTTGGATTGTATACACTTTGAACCCGTTTGGGTATATAGAGGCTTTGTATCTTGAATATGCATCGATGTAAATTGTAAGTGTGAATTGCGATGTTATTTATTGCCGATGGATGTATGCACGTGATACGAGTGAGTGAGTCCTGGCGAGAGTTGGGCAGGCGGTCCGCTAAACCCTAGGGTACGCCCAGGGGGAGGTGGGGCCGTCACATTATTCACTCGTTTTCCCCGAATAATTTATTTCAATCATTTTAAAACCATTTACATGGAACTATGACTTGCATATATTTTTAAAATATCCCGTTAATAAATTTAATTTTCGTAAGCTCGTTTACTAAGAAATAGTGAATACGCGTTTGGAGGCAATATTCGATCTGAGAGTAAAGTGACCTTGAAGATTTGAGGACTCATGCGTTAGTCTTAAAATAGATATTTTTATGATTAATTACCCTAATATTGGTTAGTTACATTATCGTTAGAAGAATTTCGTAGAAATTGCGCCTTATCGCGCGCGAGTCGGAAGTTCGCGTTTTCAGGTACGCGATAATTGGAGGATTTTAAGAAATTTATTCTAGACTATTAAGAGTGAATAATTATAATATTAAAGGAAGTACATTAGAGGTTTAGTGCACACATGAAACAAACCCGAGAGAAAACGGACACAAAACGCGCGTGTGCGTGCACTATTAAGAGTTAACTTTTTGGCTCAACACCTATACCTACAATTACATTCTTCCACTCCAAGTTTTAGCACACAAAACCTCTCTATTCTCTCTCATCTTGGCCGGCCATAACAGCAAGAAAAGAAGGAAGAAAAGCTCTCCATCATCTTGCATTATTCTTGCTCCAAATCATCTCCAACTTTGCAACTAACCACAAAACCACTTGGAGATTCCCTTGAGCTTGGAAGGAAGCATCATCTCACGGTTTTTTCTTGGGCTTTAGAGGTGAAAAATTTCTGATTTTACTCCATAGTGTAGGAGGTAATCATCCGATCACTTAATCTTAACTTTAGTGGGATTATTTTTGCTAGGAAACTTGTAGCTTCATGGTTATTGTTGTGGTTTGAGTTTAAATGTTGGAGTAGGCTCTATGAAATCCCACAATGGATATATTGGACTGATATGGTGATAATGAATGTTGTTTGAGGTAATAATATGTTAAACAATATGATATTTGGGTAGGAAAGTGAGAAGGAAACCGATAGAAGTTGATGTTAGGTATGAATGAATCTGTCCCGTTTTTGTACTGGTTTGATTTCAAATTTTTGATACTCAATTGACCTTGAAACTGATGTATATATGTTGTGTGTGGTGTGTACAAAGTTTCTATCAAAAACCATTTGGATTGGTTGGATAAAAATTGAATTTTGGCAAGAACAAAATTTGGAAAACGTGTAATAGTGGTCCTCTGGCAGTGTTCTTTGAACGAACATATCTCTCTGTCCGGACTTCGGAATTGAGTGCCGTCAGTGGCATTCAAAACTAGACATCCTTAGTTTTCTAACGGTGTATTATCTACCTTCTAATTCGAAGTGAGTCATCTGTAGTGACTGATCAAATTCAGCTGCCCTGTTCTGTCAGGCCAAACGAGAGGAAGTTAGAAACTGCAACTTGTGGCTCCATTTTCTCTTATTTGCAAACTGAATTACGAAACAACTCCTTCTGATGAAATGTAACCTTTTAAATGTAGTTTTCAAAGCCACCAACTATGTCCAATTCCAAGTTTTATTGAGTGAGATATAGTCCAATTCCCAAACTGCAGCAAATCTGGAAAACCCTCTTTTCATGCTGGCCGACTGGTTTGGTTGCTTGTGAGAGGTTTTATTTTGAGATTTTGATGTCAACCAACTAAAAATTGCTCATGAAATGTTTCTTGGACCTTGGTTTCACAAATGACCCAAAAATTGGACTGATTTCATGATACAAAGTGTTTGAAAAGGAAAGAAAAGCTTGAGTTGGCAGATTTGTTTTGAAAATTTCACAAACTTCAGTCGTTTTGTTAACTGCCTTCCTACATGAGTCGTTTTGTGAATCTATCGTTTTCAAGCCACATTACAAGCTCATAAAGTCCATCGCTGACTTATCCTTCATGACAACCCAAAGTGAGGATTATGCTCGTAAGAAATCCATCAATCATTTGTGATTATAAGGGTATAACCAGTTTTCACATGTTTAGCTATCGTTTCTGCCCATACGTTACAAGCCTAAAAGCTTATATGTTGACTAAGTTTTCTTAAGAAATGAGGGTGACAAACTATTTGTTTTCACTAAGATGTGATATTGAATGGATTACATACAATTTGGGCACAAGAATAATACAGATCCTGACCTCTCATTTTACTTAGCCACCTCAAAATCAGAAATAACACCCACTCGATTGGTCCTGAAAGATGAGCCAACAAGAAGTGGTGACCCGCTACTCTAAGCACAGATGCTAAAAGTGAGGAAGAAATCTTCTGTAATTGGGTGTTATTCTGAGAGATTCATCATGAAATTTCTGCATGAGTTCAAACCCAACGTTCAAATTTCTTCAAGTTGTATATATAATTACTTTCTAAATTTTAGAAAGTGCGATTTTTCTTTGTTCAAATAAATGGGGAATCATCTGAACAAATTTTTGCAATCAAAGGAGCCCACACTGGGGCAAATTTTTATTTGTGAAATTTCGCGAAATAAGCCCACACAGGGGCAAATATTTTTATAGTCCATTTGAGGATTTCGTCAAAGAGTCAAGCAAGACTTTCAAATCAATCACACTGCTCTTTCCATGAGTAGTAGTTGCAATATTTTAAAATAAAGTGCATGTTGTACTTTGGCAAGCCCCCTGTACAGGTACTCATGGCTGAAATCGATGAAGAAGCGTAAGTCAGAATCTTACGAATCAAGACCACAAGGAGGAGCAACCATGCTGTAATGCAAATCAATTGATCGGTGGCACAATAATTGGTGAAAATTTGGGCAAATTATTTTTGAAAAGATTATCGAAAATCAAATTTGAATTTAATCTCTTGTTCCTTGACAAATTTCAATTTCTTGTTGATGAAATCTCAGCGCCCGCCGCGCACCCTTCCATTCCCCATTCTTGACAACCACATTTAATTCACTGATTTCGCCACCGTTAGCATCGAGTCTATCTCACTAACGTGTGCGTTTTTCTTCTACCACCGTTAGCATTGAGTTTATCTCACTAACGTGTGTGTTTTAATTTGTCAAAGGCAGGCTCGGGTGTTATCCCACTGACCGATTCTTACGGCAGGCTCGGGTGTAATCCCATTGACCAATTTGTCAAAGGCAGGCTCGGGTTTAATCCCACTGACCAATTCATCACACTGGGACAAATTTTTGGATAATTTTTCGAGCAAGTCTTATACAGTTTCTGTGAGGACTCACAAAAACTATTATTTTATGCCTAATTTATGGCTTAATAAATTATTTAATTGGATTTTATTTCCAAGGAATATTTTCTAGTCTTATTAGACCTAAATAAGTGGTAATATAACTTCGTTATATTTTTAAAATGATTCGTTTCGAAAATTAATTTCCTAGAGCGCGTTTAGTAAAAATAGTGATTAGTACTTGGAGATTTTATCCGCGTAGTAGCACAATAAGCTTGGAATACTGGAGACTTGTACTATGGTCCTAAAGTAGGTAATTTTATGAATAAATATTCAAGTGATAGTTAGTAGTGCAATCGTTATAAGAATTTTTCGAAAGTTTCGCGTTATAGCGGTAAAATTGACGGTACGCGTTTTCACACGCGCGACTTCATTTGAGGGACTTTAGACCCTTATTCCGGGACAAATAAGAGTGAATAATATTTACATGAATATATATGCCTTGGAGGTTTAGTGCACTAGTGAACCAAACGCGCGAAAAATCGAGCCGTAATCGCACCAAACGGCCCCTAATGAGAGTTGACTTTTGGGTGATTTTGCACCACACATTGCACCTTCTCTTGGAAGCTAACTTAGATCAATCACACTCTCTCTTCTCTCCCCTCATGGCCGGCCAAAACACTCCCTCTCTCTAACTCCTTGTTCTAAAATTTCTGCACACTAATCTCATCCAAATCACCTCCAAATCACACCCAACTTGGAGACCACTTAGCAAACCTCTTGGAGATTATATCTAGCTAAGGAGGAGGGGAGCTTTCACGGTTTCTTGGAGCTTCAAGAGGGCCGAAAATTCTGACCTTGCAAACCAAAGGAGTAGGTAATGATCAACCCTTGGATTCTTATCTTATGGAGATTATATGGCAAGATTAAGCTCATGCATGCACTTAGTTACTTGATTATGGTGTAAAAATGTGATTGTGGGCTCTTGGAATTCCCACACTTGGGTTGTTGTTGCTGATGTGATAATTAATGGTGATTATATTGTTGGTTTAGTGATTATAATGATGCATTAGTGGTGGGTAATTAGTAGGAACTTCATTGGGTGCAAGAAGCGAAAACTTCCGATTCTACCCCTGTTTTATTCGGCCATTTTAAGGCTAGTTTTTAATGAACTAATGGCTTGTACTGGATGCTTATATGATGTATTAGAGGTGTGGAAAATTTCATCCAAAAATAATGAGGTTTGAATGGGCAAATGAATTTTTTTTAGAAACCAGCAAATCTGGAAAACTGATTCGCGTATGCCCTGACCAGCGGTAGTATTTTGGCTATAACTCTGACCTCGGATGTCGAAATCATGTGCCGTCGGTGGCGTTTGAAACTAGACATTCCTAGCTTTAATTTGGTATATAATTCACGTTCTGATTCTTTGTGAGCAAGCCGAACCAAATGTTTTAAGTTCGCTGTCCTGTTGCTCTGTTCGTCTGGAATGAAGTGTTCAGGCAGCAACTTGATGCCCGAATTTGAACCAGATGGGTGCCGAATTTGGAAATGATTTCTTCTGTGATATTTTAGTCCCATGAATTTACTTTTCAACGGCGTAAGCCATGCTCAATTTCGAGCTATATTGACTGATTTGTGACTGAAACAAGTGGACTGCTCTGTTTTGGAAAACCCTAATGTTTGGACTGGTTTGGAACCAAATCTTGGAGTGAACTTGTTAGTTGATGTTTTGATATTAAACACTTACCAAAGATATTATGGGTGTATCTTAGACCCTTATTTCACAAATGAACCATGGTTGGATAACTTTCTTGGTTAGACGATTGGAAATTGGGAAATGCAAGTCAAAGGCAGATTGCCTTAGGATTTTTCTTGAACTTTGGTGGGCTAATTAACTACCTTGCCGAAGGTATTTTTCCTCGAAATTCGATAGAGAGATACTTTTCATATAGTATTGAAATACTGCCAATTTTGGTACCAATCCAAGTTCGTTTCGATACCCAATTAAATTCCTCATGTTGGAGGTTCAAATCTGGAAAATTCTCATCCAGTCTTGAATTTGCTCAACTTCGGGCTACCGTATCTCGGTACTCGAAACTCCGATTCTTGATCCGCTTGTTTTGTTATAAACCTCACTTGTAACACTAATTGAGCTGCAAATTTCAGAGGCCGGTTTGCAACGTGTGAATCGTACCGAATTTCCAAAGTTGGCCGAAATCCAACTTAATTCTGCCATGAAAACCAACCCTGCGTTTTCAAGCTCATTTTTGACCGCTTTTCACTTCGATTCATGGAAAAGTGTCTTCTAGAAACTTATAGTACTCTCTAAGAGGTTTCCAACGGTATAAAGTTTTCCAATTCTCGACTTATACCGAGCGAGTTATGATTTTTCAAAGATTCATCATAAAACTGAAAAAATTTTCCAATTCCAAAGAAATAGAGTTTTTCAAAAAACTCTTTGTTCTTTTGATATTCCTAAACGTTTTGCTTACGATTTTCAAGATAAAAACTCAAATATTATTGTACATAATAAAAGGCAAGTTGAACCTCGATTTACGTGTAATTGAGGTTCCTTTTTACAAAATAATCCTTAGATTGTACTAGTGTACAATCTTCTTGATAAGTGGATTAATTGTGTGATTATCCACTGTTAATTGCCAGGCGCACAAGGAGACCTTCAAGAGGATCTCACCGTGGACACTTGAACTCCCAGAAAATAATTCTTATTGAATTGCTCGGTGAGTGTCAAGTGTGTGAATTTTGATACTTGTTTAATTGTGGTATTTGTTGAAAGTTTTAAAAATAAGGGCGGGTGCGTACTTTATCGCACTCGTTCTAATTTCAAATGAATGAATGGAATGTATTGAATGAATGAATGAAATGCAATGTTATGTCATGAATGCTTGTGTCGTTGGAGTGAACCTCCTCGACCTTCAAATGAATGGGGGACGCCCAAACTCATAGGCCAACCTTAGACTCGAGCCGGTAATGGACTTGGTCGGGGACTGGGGCGAGCCATGAGATACACATAAGCTCGACCTAATAAGAGGTCTTGCTTGGCATACTCGTTGAGTATCACCCAATAATAGACTTGTGGGCCCTTGGGGTGTACGGTGGACGGAGGAAAGTAAGTGGTGATCTACGGAAATGGAAATACCGACCCGGTTGACAGGAGGGTCAATGCGGGAAGGTATACGAATGACATCGGCAGATCGAGTGGAACTTAGCTCCTGAGAGCTACTATATCCTTGAATTGTTTCTGATTACTTTTCCTGTTAGAATGATTGATTATTAAAAAGACATGGTTTTATTTATTAAGTTTGGGTTTGTTATTTGACTAAGTGCTTGCTTGTGTGTTCTTGGCCTCACGAGCGTTTAGCTCACCCTATAGTTTTGTTTTCCTTAACAGGACCGACTCTTGGAGAAATATGGAGAAACCATCCGTTGTAATTTTGTTAAGACTCCTGTTATATATTTTGACTAGGCCCTGGTTTGGGTTGTACTTTTGGAAATTGTAAACTTGAAAAGTTTGGGCCCTGATGTGTACTTTGAATTTAAGTCGTTTCATGATTACCCGATGTACTGGTTATACATTGAGTGACTTATTAAGCTTGAACGCTTCCGCATTATTGTATTCATGTTGTTCTCATCGAAGTGATTAGTTCGGTTTGAAATTGAATGGAATGGAATTGCTTGAGTCCTGGCGCGAGCTGGGCAGGCGTCCGCGGATACCCTTTGGTCCGCCTTAGGGAGATGTGGGGCGTCACAGTTTCTTCAAACATACCAGCATTTCTTTTATTCTGCCACTAGCCGTTGGGTCAGTCCCACTAGTGAGCATTTCTTTTGCATCGCCACTAGCCGTTGGATCAGTCCCACTAGTGCGCATTTCTTTTATTCTGCCACTAGCCGTTGGGTCAGTCCCACTAGTGAGCATTTCTTGCTACCACTAGCCGTTGGGTCAGTCCCATTAGTGCGCATTTCTTTTATTCTGCCACTAGCCGTTGGGTCCGTCCCACTAGTGAGCATTTCTTTTGCATCGCCACTAGCTGTTGGGTCAGTCCCACTAGTGCGCATTTCTTTTATTCCGCCACTAGCCGTGGGTCAGTCCCACTAGTGAGCATTTTATTTTGCATCGCTACTAGCCGTTGGGTCAGTCCCACTAGTGCGCATTTCTTTTATTTCGCCACTAGCCGTGGGTCAGTCCCACTAGTGAGCATTTTTGTTTTACTGCCACTAGCCGTTGGGTCAGTCCCATTAGTGAGCATTTTCATTTTCACTGCCACTAGCCGTTGGGTCAGTCCCACTAGTGAGCCTTTCATTTCATCGCCACTAGCCGTGGGTCAGTCCCACTAGTGTGCATTACATTTTCATTGCCGCTAAACATGGGTCAGTCCCACTAGCGTGCATTTCATCTTTATTGCCACTAAACATGGGTCAGTCCCACTAGTGTGCATTCCATGATTTAAATTTTGTTCGGGTTAGTCCCATGATTTAAATTTTGTTCGGGTCAGTCCCATGATTTAAATTCTGTGCGGGTCAGTCCCATGATTTTAAATGTTGTTCGGGTCAGTCCCATGATTTAAATTCTATTCGGGTCAGTCCCATGATTTAAAATTTTGTTCGGGTCAGTCCCATGATTTAAGTTTTGTTCGGGTCAGTCCCATGATTTAAGTTTTTTTTGGGTCAGTCCCATGATTTTAATTTCCTTGTTGGGGTCAGTCCCCTTTTAAATTTCTTGTTTAGGTCAGTCTCGTTTTAAATTTCTCATCTGGGTCAGTCCCATTCTTTTAAAAATTTTGTTAAAGGGGTCAGTCCACATTTCAGAAAGCGTCAATCATTCGAGTTGTTCGCAGCCGAATAACATGTGAGTATTTGGTGTCTACTTCTTCATCTCAAGTTTTTCCAAAACTCAGACAAAGAGGGGCAAACTGTAGACACCAAATTTTTGATTTTTTAAACTTTATTGGTTTAATTAATTTTGCTTTATTTGTTTCAATTCTAGGGTTTTTATTTTTATTTTTATTGTATTTTGTTCTAGTTCATTTTTATTTTATTATCTATTTATTTTTGTCTTCATACTAAATTTCAAAAAAAAAGGGAAAAATGAAAAATACAAAAATACAAAAACAATGTGTGAAATAGGTGGAAGTTTGCATGTTAGACAAGTGGAGATAGGCAATAGGGACAAGTGTCCATTTTTGTATTTGACAACACCTCACCTAGATGGTGAGGTGTCTAGACACTTGTAGGATAGGATTTGATTGCAAAATAAGAAAAGGCTCGGCTGCAAGATGGAAAAGGGGACGGATGGGAAAACAAAGGTCAAGAACGGGCTGGAAAAGGGTTGGAGGAGCCGAGAAAAGGCAGAAAGAAAAGCAGAGGGAAAAAGAGGAAAGGGCTTCGAGCAAAAGGGAAAAACAAAACAGGGGAACTTCGTCTGGGAGCCAAGGGAAGGGAAAGAAAAGAAACGGGTGGCGAACGGTGGAGCTTTGGGGGAGAGCAAAAGAAAAAGGAAACAAGCGACGGGGGAGAGATTTTGGGGCTGAGCGAAAAACAGAGAAGGAAATAGGGGCGGCGGATGGAGGGTTGAAGGCTAAGGAGGAGAAAGCAGGAAAAAGAAAAGAAAAGGGCCGAGAGGAAAAAACAGAGAGGTGAAGGTTTCGGCCAAAGAAAAGAAAGAGAGCTTCTCGGCAAAGGGAGGAACGAAGAGAGCCAAGGAAAACAGAGAGGGCTGCAATTGAAATCAAAAACAGGGAAAAAGGGAAAAACAGAGCAACAAGAAAAGGAAAAAGGGCGGCAGACGGCCTCTCCCCTTCCAACAGCTCTTGAACAGTCCGGCGCCGCCATCCCCACCACCTCGTCAGAATCCGCCATTGCCACCGGCGGATCTTCATAAACAGAGGGCACGGTAAGCTATCCTCTTCCTTCAAATTTCGGTTTCTCTCCAAACGCAGATACTGAAATCTTTCTAGTTTGTGAGTTTGTCCATCGCAAAGCTTTTGTTGATTATGCACGATTTTGGAGCGTACATGGTTTATGTGTGGATTGGACTGAAGTTCTTTTGTGTTTATGACAAATTTTTGGGCTGATCATTACACCATTTGAGCAGAGAAATTGCTGAATTTGTAATGCCCAGTAGCTGTTCGATTAAGTGCCTAATTGAAAGTTCTATTTGAAAGACGATTCATCTGCATTTTAACGTGTGAAGGAAAATGAACATTCAGTTTGCTCAGTTGCTTGTCCGAACATAATAACCAATTCTTTCATGGGAAAAGATAGTGTTGGTCCGTTTGTACCTTTTCTGTTTTATTTTTTATTTCCTTATGCTTGAATCCGAATTGATGTGATAAGAGGAAGTGTTGTGAGTTTCAATGTTTTGTTGGGAATGATGTGATTTGAAACCAATTTCTGGTGCTGCTAACCGAAAAGGGAGCTGAAATGGCAGCGAACGTTGAGCCAATTTGGAGAAGAAGATTACTTGATTAAATTCATGATTCCAGTCCCTCAATTTCCCTTTCCATTATGATTTAACCCCAGAATTTTAGGACTTCATAATTTTGCCTCCAACACCTTCATAAGTCCTTCAATTAGGTCCCTGCTTTTGTTGCATTTGAACCCCTCAAGCTTCCCCAAATTCACCGTGGCCCAAAATCTGGAAAAATCGAACTAATATCACCCTTTTAAGCTTAATCCTCTGTTTGCATATTTTCTATGACTTTTTGGATAGATTAATTCTGGAATTTAGTTCATAATTGTGGCTTAATACTTTTTGTTGATTTGTTTATGTTGTTGGGTTTAGTATTATGGTTTAGGCTTTTAGGTAATTATATTTGGTTGGGTTTGTAGATGTGGATTTGGTTTATATTCTTTTGGGGTTTTGGTTTGGGTTATAGAGTCAAGGCCCATCAGTTTGGTTGGCAAATTTTGAATTAAAAAACAATCAGGCTAGCCCATCTGTTTTGCTTGGGTTTCGGTTGGGCTGGGGAAGGTTTTTGACCCAAACAAATAATGAAAAGGGCCCAATGAACTGTTACGTCAAGAAGCTTGATGACGAAATTTCATTCCAGTCCCCTAATTTTCGGATGTTTTCACTATGGCCCAAAAACTTTTAAATTGCTTTCACTTGGGTCCCAGGATTAATTGCAAATAGGTCCCTAAACTCTATTTTTCTTTAATTTTGACCCCAAAACTTTGTCAAATTTGCAATCAAGTCCTTTATTCTTTTGACTTCTTAAATGTGGGTTGTCTACATGATTTAATTGATTCAATTTCATGTTTATTTTTATCTTTTGTGATTACTTATTAATTAAAGTGGTGCCTTGACCCTTTCTTTGTTTTTTGGAGGGTAAATAAGTAGTTTCACTCCATTAGGGCTCCAACTCGAGAGAGGTACACCCTATCCCTTATTTTCACTTTATTTGACCCTATGTGTCTATGTGATTTTACATGTTTAATTGCATTCCTCTTGAATGTTTATTTATTTATTTATTTCATTTATTTATTCATTCGCTTTATGGGCTTTAGTTTTGTATATTTATTTTAGTTCAATTTTGATCATTTGAAAGGCTTAAATGCCAAAGTTGTAATAGTTAGGCTATTATTTATTTATTTTATTTTATTCATTCCCCCTTTAGATTGTAGTAGGCCCCCCTTCAAATGTAATAGTTAGGGTTTGTTTGCTTGTGTGATTTGCATGCTTACGTGCTATGTGTTACCGCTTTCTTAGGGCCTTGCATCTAGATATCATGATTATGTGTTACGTGTTTATGTGACATTATGTGTTTACTTGTTTTATTATGCTTTTATGAGATTATAATTAATGAGTGACGTTATCACACTAGTTCAATGCTAGTTGTGATTCACTTCTCGATACCACACTAGTCCAACGCTAGTTGTGGTTTCCCTTGTTCAATTTCTCACTAGTCCAACGCTAGTGAGAAAATAGAAATATGGGCTAGTCCAACGCTAGACCCTTAGGAGCCCTTCGCGCGTTAGATCATGATTGCATGATTGTGTGATCACTTCATCTCACGCATATCTTTGCTTTTTAGGGCCTCTTTCACCATATTGCATGACTCTTTTCTTATATACGTATACCCCTTCTCCCATATTTCCCCTTATATGAAACATGCATTAGACTTGCATTTCATAAGCATTAGAACTAGGTTAGTTCATTTGCTTGATTAGATTAGGGAAAGCCCCTTGGATATGGGATATGGACGAGTTTGGCTTTTCTAACCTTAGCACGCTCGTATTCCCTCTATTAAAGGGAAAATTGAATCACGAACATTAGTCCCCCGTACCCGACATGATGCATTCCTTTAAGACATGTATATTTGTATAATTATTTTATTTCTTTTCTTTTCTTAGAGTCTCATATTTTTTGCATTATTCGTGACTTCTCCAAAGGGTCATTATTGGGCATCACAATTAATGTGATTGGCACCATTCAAACTTTGAAGAGAAATTTTGCCCCCCGATGCCCCCCTAGGTCTAGGGTTTGCATTCATATAGTGCGTCCAAATGTGATAAATCTTTAGGTTAAAATAAGAAAATCTTTGACTAAATCGCGCAACTAGCCTTGGCTAGGTTGAGAGGGTGCCTTGGACCTCGTCCTTGCCTTCCCTCTCATCAAATGTGACTCCCGAACACTTTCTCTGATTTTTGTAGACTTAGGAGTCGTTTAAAAGGGTTTTCTATGTTTTTACTCAAAAATTTATTTTTTAGGTGACTTGGTACACCTTAACTCAATACCAAGTGGCGACTCCAATTTTTATTCAAAACCCTTTTAAACTATTATTTTGGGTCGAATCGTCGCATTTTCAAGTCCCATTTAGACCCATATTTTTCTTCATTTTCTTTGTAAATCAAAATTCATTTTTCAAATCAAAAATTCACTTTTTTTTTAAAACCATTTAAACTAATTTATTTTTATTTTAAAAAAATGGGGCGCGACAGATTGAAGATGGCTATCCGAGGAAACAAAGGTAGTTCGAGAGGATAATCGAGAACTGAGGGAATGATGACCAAGTGTGTTACCTTGGTCGAACAAGTGGTGATGACAAGATACTTAATGAGGGAAAATGAAGAAGAAAACTCCTAGTGCTAGAAATGAAAATGATCTTATGGAAGTAGCAGAGACTTCTGGCTCCGCCAATCAATAAGTTAGTGATTTAAACTATTTTAATAGCTTTTACCAAGGATAGTCGGGGTGGTGCTTGTTCAAAAGCCACTGTATTTGTTTAACCGTACTATCTAACTTTTGAAGCAATTGAACGTTACTTATGAGATACTTGACTTTATTACTTTATGACTTCAAATCTATGATTGGGTTGTACACATTTGCGATTATTTCGGTGTCTTCTCTTTTATTTTTGTTTTGCATGATCAAAGTGTCACTTTTCAAACTTCGTGTATGTGCACTCATTTTACATCATGCCTTTATAAATGTTAAATTTATGAGCGGCCAAAGAAGTGAAAAAGGACCGAGGACGAGGGGTTAAACAACCCCAAGTTCAAGGGGATGTTTAGGGAATGACAACTGGGCCGGACCAAAACCCTAGAAATGAAGGAAAACAATCACGTAGCTACTATTGTTGACCATATGATTGATGTCTTAGCACAGTTAGTTAAGCACCAAAGCCCTAAACCAATCAACCGACCTAGGAATCGAGAGAGGTGTGAGGATTGAGCGATTCTTGAAGTTCGCCCATCTAAGCCTCATGGAGGGTCTAACCTGAAAATAATAGAATTGATTTGAGAGAATCAAATAAGGCACTAGTGAAAGCAAGAAGTTAGGGTTTCTTCTCAAGTAACTTTCTAAGTGAGTATTGGAGAGTGAATTAGGGTTTGAAACTTTTATATTAAGAAATAAGATCTTCGTATCTTGTTATGTTTATAAGTGATGATAGTAATGTTGTGGAGACTCAAGAGCTCGTCCATATTAAGAAGAGAATAGTTAAGAACTATATTCTGGGGTAACCTATAAGCAAAAGAACGAAAGAGTAATATAGCCAGAATTTTCATTGTGAATAGTTACTCATTTTGATCCTTGATTTGCCTGGCAGGCTAGCATTTGACTTAAACCAACCAGTAAGATGACAAATTTGGGAGAAATGCGTAAGGAAGTGGACCTTCTTCGAAAGGAGGTAGTGTGACAGCCCCACCTCACCCTAAGGTGAACCAAAGGGTTCGGCGGACCGCCTGCCCAACTCTCGCCAGGACTACGGAGTCGAATCACACAAACCTGATATAGCGCACAAATGAATCCCCAAGAGAACAATCAATCGAAGACTACTAAGTTGAGAAGCATGAGTTCTACACCGTAAGATACCATCTCAAATGAATACACTTAATGTACATGATAAAACACTTATATACATACATCGAAAACTTTACAATTAAAAGCGGGGTACTTCATTAAATGACAATTAGGGTTTTGATTACACAAGAGCTAACAAAAGAACGTTTACACCAGCTCAACCCTTTTCTCAAAATCACAACTCAAAGTGTGGTTCCCTGTAAGGAAAACAAAGATAATGGGAAGGGGGTGAGTTTACGCTCAATGAGGTACCAAAATAATAGCAAGAAAGAATCATGGAACTTCATATTCAATTAGTTACTTATGCAAATCAAATAAAGAAATGAACAACACCATAGATAGGAAGGATACGGGTGGCTCTCAGAAGCCAAATTCCCCATTTGTTTCACCGAAGCTTGATCAAATAATAGTTGACACTCCGTCAACTTCCAAATAAAGTAACCAGACCAATCCAGTAGAGCACCACTTTACACCAAAATCCCGTTCACCACACATACCCCTTCCCGGGTCCGAACACCTCAACAGAAACAGAAGTGGTAATACTCGAGTATACCGGAATCAATGGTTTCAATACCTAAAGAATCCTAGAACAGACTACTGTGGTTCGTTATCTAATCGACCAGGCCCTTGCCGGCTCGACTCAAGTAACTTAGCCACAGGATTTGAATTCAGAGGTCACAGAAAGGTCGTTGGATAAGCTTCCGAGCGACGTCAGAACAGATACAGATACAGATACCAGATTCAAATTCGTACAGTAAATAGGCATACAGACAGACAAAAGAACAAGTGTGATGAAGTACACCCTCATCTCAAACAGAATAAACAGATAGTATAGTCATTCAAATCACAGATTGCAGGTGCAGAACCAAGTTAAGCAACAAATGAGGGGAGTGGTACACTCACTGGTTCCAGTACAGATACTTCAAAAGTTTTTACCCAAAGTGGCTTTAATCGCCAAGAAACCCTAAAATAACCAAGATAAAACAATTATAGTTCGTACATCCACAAACCCAGGAAATGGAATGCATCAATGAGGCTCGACTACAAGTCGTATGCCTTCCCAGGTTAAGTACTAGTACAAAAGAATAAAATATGAATTTTGAGCAAAAAGATAACAGTTGGTCCTAGGGTTACAAACAACTCTCAAAACCCTTCATTTTTCCCAAGATCAACTCAACTTGAAGGAATCGCGTAGCCCTAAAATTTTGGGCAGCATGCCCTCTGTATTTACCTATTTTCCAGCCATTTATGGCTTCATTCTTTTCTCAATCAATCCCAAAGTTACATACAAAATAATCTCATTTCAATAGCCATTCAATAGGCTCAAAGTCGTACAAGTACAAATTCAAGGTAGGAAAATGTCCGAAAATGAAGTTTAAGTCAGAAAACAAAAGACAGATTTGATGTTGCTTAGCGGAACAGACACAACCGAAGCTGCGCTTATCGGATTGGGGTGAAATTTATACCAGTTCGAAGCTAAGATAAAGGCCTACAACTTTGATGAAGACCACTCAGTCTAGTTCATAGTGTATCCAGGTCAAAATTTCAAATTACAGAACCAGCATCTCACAATCAGACTAGTTAACCGCACTATGATTAAATGATAATAACTCAGGCTACCGAAGTCCGATTGAGGTGTATTTTATGGCGTTTCGAATCCAAGACATATACCTACATTTATTATGAAGGCCCCCAAAGCTAAATCATGCATTTTTAGAGTAAAAAATTGAAATCTCTACGAAGACAAAAAACTGTCCGCGAAACAGGGCTTATGGGCAGTCAAGGGTATTTCGGTCATTTCACATGTTACTGTGCTCCAATTGAGATGAAATTTTACAGGAAGCTATAAAACATAATTTCCTACAACTTTCATGTTTTAATCTAAAGCCAATTCGGCCTCCATCATGGCCGAACAGAAACAAACAGAACAGGGTTAGTTGAAACCCTAAACTGGAATTTCCGCACCAAACCAGAAATGTTCCGCAACCAATCATATCCAACATATACCAACTCCATTTTACACTATAACAAACCATCAATCCATGACTAAACAATAATTTCTATATAAAAACAAAAAAATCACTAATAAATCAAAAATCCATCAAAACTCCTATTTCAAACATAAAACCTACCACAAATCAACATATTTAGCCACTAAAGCCACTAATTTAACATTACCAAGAACAAAAGAAGAATTTCTTAGCAACTCACCTAAAAAACTCAAGAAAACTAGCAACTTAGGTCTTCCCTTTCCAAAACAACTCCACCAACCTCTTTAATCCTTCCTAGCAAGGAGTTTTTATGGAGTGATTTGAGATGTTAATGGTTGAAACTCAAGATTTGGGTTTGGATTTGAAGAAACAAGATGAAGTTTTCCTCTCTTTTCTCTCCTCAAAGTTTCGGCCAAGTTTCATGAAGAAATGGGATATTTTTGGTCAAATTTTTGGTATTTAGTAAAGGTAAGAAAGTTAGGTCAAAGTCCAAGTTTCAATAGGTTTGTGACAAGTGGCCCTTTAGGGTTTCAATCCTATCCTTTTGTCTACCAATGGTAATTTATCTAGCTAACCTCTAATTGTATCCTAGCACCTTGTAAAATAATATCACTTGATACAAAACTCCAACAAGTTGTCAAAAATATATCGCATTTACCGCACTAGCGGATCCCACGTCAATAATACACTTCAAACTTATCATGAACTAACTTAAACTAGGAAAATGATTTTAAAAACTCTATTCACTTATAAAATCTCTGAAAAAATCGAAATAATAGGGTATAATGAAGAAAAATGCAGGCGAGAAAATAATATAAAATTAGGGAAATTTACGGGTCCTCACAGGTAGAGTTTCAAAAGAAATTGGCAGACTACTGGAAAGGATGGTGGAAACAAGAATATGCAGAGAAAACTGAGTTGCTATGCAAGAACGTAGAACTGGAAAAGAAATACAAAGGAAATATTTGATGGATTTAATGAGCCTAACAATTAAGGGACATGATATAATATTTGGAATGGAAGTTTGAGGCTATACATAGACTCTCGAGACTTGAACAATGTGACTATTAAGAACAAATACCCTTTTTCCTCATATAGATGAAAATTTGATTAATTGTAAGGACCGTAGTATTATTCAAGTTGGATTTAAAATAGAGTTGTTATCAATTGAGGATCCTAGAAACTGATGTACTTAAGACCGCTTTCAATTTAAGACATGACATTTTGAATTCACAGTTATGCCCTTTGAGCTGACTAATGCACTAGCAGCAATTATGGACTTAACGCATCAGGGTTTTAAGCCATAGTTGGATCAATTTGTGATGCCATTTATTGATGGTATATTGGTATACTCTAAGGTCCGAGGAAATCATGAAAGACGCCTGAGGATAGTTTTACAAATCCTGAGAGAGCGCCAACTTTTGTTAATTGCAATAAATGTGAGCTTTAGTTGAAAGAAGTACCCTTTCGAGGTTATACAACATCTAAGGAAGGATTTCAAGAATGAAAGAGTGTTTAACCGAGGCACCTGTGTTAGCCTTACCGAGCAGACGAGATGATTTTAAAATTTATACAGACACTTCCAAGTGTGGTTTTAGATGCAATTATAGGGTTACATGGGATACCTGTAAGTATTGTGTCCGATCGAGACCTCGATTTATTTCTCGGTTCTAGCAGAAGATGCAAGAAATGCTAGGAACTAAATTGAATTTAGCATTTCCTACCACCCACGAACTGATGGATAGTCAGAGATGGCAATTCAGAACCTTGAGGACATGTTGGGGATCATGTATCTTGGATTTTGGAGAAAGTAATTGACATTGGTGGAATTTGTTTAGCTAAGGTTCTAAGTAACTATGATATGACACACTCTTTTGGAAACCCTGAATTCATGAGTAAGATAGACATGAGGTCGATTGAGTTATCTTATGACTTGGAAGTTAAAACGCATATTGGGGATCAAAGTTTGATTTCTAATTGGGTGGATAGAAATTATGAGATACTAGTTGGAAAGTGTAGGTTATTGACTAATCTGCTAAACATGACTACTAAGAAGTATGATATTATCCTAGGTGTGAATTTCGAGAACAAAATTCTTTTAAGGAGGGAAGGATGTGAGGACCCGAAAATTCTCTTATTTTTATCATAATTTACTGGCTTATTTAAGTATTTATTCACTCATTTTTTTCTGAATAATTTATTTCAACCATTTTAAAACTATTTACATGGAACTATGACTTGCATATATTTTTAAAATGTCCCGTTAATAAATTTAATTTTCGGAAGCTTGTTTAGTAAGAAATAACGGATACACGTTTGGAGGCAATATTCGATCTGAAAGTACAGTGACCTTGGAGATTTGAGAACTCATGTGTTAGTCTTAAAATAGATATTTTTATGATTAATTACCCTAGTATTGGTTAGTTATATTATCATTACAAGAATTTCTTAAAAATTGCGCCTTATCGCGCGCGAGTCAGAAGTTCGCGTTTTCACGCGCGCGACTAATTGGAGGACATTAAGAAATTTATTCTAGACTACTAAGAGTGAATAATTATAATGTTAAATGAAGTACATTAGAGGTTTAGTGCACACGTGAAACAAACCCGAGAGAAAACGGACACAAAACGCGCGCGTGCATGCACTATTAAGAGTTGACTTTTTGGCCCAACACCTATACCTACAATTACATTCTTCCACTCCAAGTTTTAGCACACAAAACCTCTCTTTTCTCTCTCATCTTGGCCGGCCATAACAGCAAGAAAAGAAGGAAGAAAAGCTCTCCATCATCTTGCATTATTCTTGCTCCAAATCATCTCCAACTTTGCAACTAACCACAAAACTACTTGGAGATTCACTTGAGCTTGGAAGGAAGCATCATCTCACGGTTTTTTCTTGAGCTTTAGAGGTGCAAAATTTCTGATTTTACTCCAAAGTGTAGAAGGTAATGATCCGATCACTTAATCTTAACTTTAGTGGGATTATTTTTGCTAAGAAGCTTGTAGCTTCATGGTTATTGTTGTGGTTTGAGTTTAAATGTTGGAGTGGGCTCTATGAAATCCCACAATGGATATATTGGACTGATATGGTGATAATGAATGTTTTTTGAGGTAATTATATGTTAAACAATATGATATTTGGGTAGGAAAGTGAAAAGGAAACCGATGGAAGTTGATGTTAGGTATGAACGAATCTGTC
The DNA here is from genome assembly GCF_003713205.1 of Coffea eugenioides. Classification (NCBI taxonomy): domain Eukaryota; kingdom Viridiplantae; phylum Streptophyta; class Magnoliopsida; order Gentianales; family Rubiaceae; genus Coffea; species Coffea eugenioides. The sequence continues at coordinate 24,767,159 of NC_040035.1, forward strand.
CTGTTTTTGCAGTGGTTTGATTTCGAATTTTTGATGCTCAATTGACCTTGAAACTGATGTATATATGTTGTGTGTGGTGTGTATAAATTTTCTACCAAAAATCATTCGGATTGGTTGGATAAAAATTGAATTTTGGCAAGAACAAAATCTGGAAAACGTGTAACAGTGTTCCTCTGGCAGTGTTCTTTGAACGAACATATCTCTCTGTCCGGACGTCGGAATTGAGTGCCGTCAGTGGCATTCAAAACTAGGCATCTGTAGTTTTCTAACGGTATATCATCTACCTTCTAATTGGAAGTGAGTCATCTGTAGTAACAGATCAAAGTCAGCTGCCCTGTCCTGTCAGTCCAAACAAGAGGAAGTTAGAAACTGCAACTTGTGGCTCCATTTTCTCTTATTTGCAAACTGAATTTCAAAATAACTCCTACTGATAAAATGCAGCCCTTTGAATTTAGTTTTAAATGCCACCAACTATGTGCAATTCCAAGTTGTATTGAGTGAGATATAGTCCAATTCCCAAACTGCAGCAAATCTGGAAAACCCTCTTTTCATGCTGGTCGACTGGTTTGGTTGCTTGTGAGGGGTTTTATTTTGAGATTTTGATGTCAACCAACTAAAAATTGCTCATGAAATGTTTCTTGGACCTTGGTTTCACAAATAACCCAAAAATTGGACTGATTTCATGATACAAAGTGTTTGAAAAGGAATGGGAAGCTTGAGTTGGCAGATTTGTTTTGAAAATTTCACAAACTTCAGTCACTTTGTTAACTGCCTTCCCACCAGAGTTTTTACGTGAAATTTGATAGAGATATAGTTCATATATGGAATATTTAGTGTACCGAATTTGGTGTATTTTCAATGCCAATTCGATGGCCAAATAATACTTCAAAGATAGCCTTTCAAATCTGGAAAATGGACCGAACTGTCCTTAATTTTAACCAACTTTGAGCTGCTATATCTTGACGCTCAAAACTCTGATTCGAGTTCTGTTTATTGTGTTTAAAACTTTGATTGGAATTCTAATAGTTCTGTGAATTTCAGAGGCTAGTTCCCTTTCTGTGAATTTTGCCGAATTTCCAAAGTTTGCGAAAAATCAAGATTTACACTGTCTTGTAGTGCAAATCAGCCATTTTAAGCTGAAATTTGAGCATTTTCCATTTAGAATCTTGGAAAAGTGTCTTCTAAAAATTTTTAGTAATTTTAAACTAGTTTCCAATGGTATCAATTTTTCCAATTTCGGACCTACTGAGTGCAAGATCTGATTTTTCTAAGTTTGACACGCAAAGCTGAAATTTGCTGATTTCTTAGAAAATGAAATTTTGGGAACTCGTTATTCTTTCTTGATGTTAATTGATCGTTTTAAACTCGATTTCATGAAAGAAATCAGTTTTTCTTGTGTTATTAAACCATCACTTTTGAACTTCGATTTTCGAGAAAAATAGGTTCTCTTTTGAGACTTTGGTTTAATCTAAACAAGTGAATATTCTTTCTTGTGTGTTACGTGGTAGTGGGTTTACGTGAGTGATGTATGGTCACTATTTCTTCAGATGCTCAAGCGAGTCTTGAAGAGAATCCCGGAGGGGACAACTAAAGACTTTACTCGCTCAATTACTTTTGAATTGGTGAGTGTTAAGTGCATGACTTGTTGTGTTTACTTGATTTATATGCTTATATACGTGAATATCACTTGGTGAGACAAGTGTGTACTTTATCGCACTCGCTCTCCTTTACTCAAACTTTACTTGCATTAAACTTGATTTTCAAAGTCGATTGGAGTGAATCTCGTCGGCAAAATATACTCATTTACGTGGGTATGTCGTATTGTCATGCGTGTCGTGTTGTCGAGTGGAGTGAACCTTCTCGACTTATGGGGACGCCCAAATCTCATTGGTCAATCTTGCGACTCGAGCCGGCATGGGTTTGGTCGAGAAACTTGATGAACCATGGGATTCGGACAAAACACAACTTGATCTTTTGAGATCTTGTTCGGCATACTCGTGGAGTATCGCCCTTTTCGTGCGTGTTCTTAAAAACAAAACTTGATCTCTTGAGATCTTGTTCGGCATACTCGTATAGTATCGCCCTTTTCGTGTGTGTTTGGTTACGAATCTGAGATAGTGGAATGGTAGATGGAGGAAGTATTAAGTGAAGTTTCTACGGACTTAATACCTACCCGGATCACGAAGTGTCATCACGAGGGGGTATCGGACCGAGCCTTGGCGAAGCAAGTGAAAATTAGCTTTTGAGAGCTCCTGTATCCTTAACAAGTGTGTTATATTATCAATTGTGAATTACTTGAACTTTCTGACTTTAATTCCTGTACATATGTTATTGTTACTTGTTACTTGAACTATGTGTTTGCATGTGCATGTTTTGCTTTTTTTTCTTGGCCTCACGAGCATTCGCTCAACCCGTTAGATTTGTTTTCCTTAGCAGGACCGAATGGGAAGATTTTGGAGAAAAGCCGACTAGATTACTCTTTTGATTAGTACCTTGGTTGTAATTGTTTGGTCGACTTATAACGGTTGTATTTTGGGACTTGATTCACTGTTGAATTTGGAATTTTGAATGTATTTGTCTAGACGACTTTTAGAGGTCGTATATTTTGGGAATGAGATGTACTTTTGGTATATTGTAATATAAGATTGAATATTTATGTATGAGAATGACTTCGTACCTTTATTCCAACTTTCATTGTTAGTATTAGACTTCAAGTTTGAATTGGAATTGTCCAGAGTTCTGGCGAGAGTTGGGCAGGCATCCCGCCGATACTCTTGGGTTCGCCCTTGGAAGAAGTGGGGGCGTCACAGATATTATGTGTTTATTTGCTTTATTATGTTTTATATGATTTATTTGATTATAATAAATGCATGACGTCACCACACTAGTCCAACGCTAGTTGTGGCCCTTTTTTCCGATTTTCCAATAGTCCAATGCTAGCGAGGACTGGTAGACATGGACTAGTCCAATGCTAACCCTTTAGGGATTTTTCATGTATTAAATCATGTTTGCGTGAACAATCACTACATTTAATGTATATTTTCTATTTTCTTAGGATACTTACCATTTTTGCATGATATTTTCACTATATATATCCCTTATCCCTACATGTGAGACATGACATTAGACCTTGCAGTTTTATTTAAGAAAATTAGAATTAGGTTAGATCATTTGCTTGATTAGATAGGAATTACCCCTCGAATATGGGATATGGACGAGTATGGCTTTCTAACCTTAGCACGCTCGTATTCCCTCTATTGAAGGGAAAATCTAGTCACGAATTTTAGCTCCCTGCACCCGTTATGATGCATTCCTTTAGGTCATGTATATTTGTATAAGTATTATTTTCTTTTATTTTTCTTCGGGTTTCATATTTTTGCATATTCGTGACCTCTTCAAAGAGTCACTCTTGGGCATCACAATTAATGTATTTGCGCCAATTAAATTTTGAGGAGATATTCCGACCCCCCCGATATCATCCTAGGTTTAGGTTTTGCATTCATATAGTGACATCCAAATGTGATAAATTCTTAAGTTAAAATAAGGAAATTTTTGACTAAATCACGTAACTAGCCTTGGCTAGGATAAAAGGGTGATTGGGATTTTATCCTTGTCTTCCCTTTCTTCAAATGTGACTCTCGACCCCTTTTCCCTGATATTCGAATATTTAGAGTCGTTTAAAAAGGGTTTTCTCTACTTTTTTTTGTTTAAAATTCATTTTTAGGTGACTTGGTACACCTTAATTCAATACCAAGTGGCGACTCCTATTTTTTGTTAAAAACCCTTTTTAAACTATTGTTTTGGGACAAAATCGTCGCATTTTTTAAGTCACATTTAGGCCCATTTTCTTTATTTATTTCCTAAAAATAAAAAATCATTTTCAATTAAAATTAAATCAAAAACCATTTTTTATAAAATCCGTAATTATTATTTTTTCATTCAAAAAATGGGGCGCGACAGTTTGACGACTCCACTGGGGACTTTTTTTTAGAGAATCCAAGCATTTGATTTAGTGTGACAGCCCTACTTTCCCCTAAGGCGTACCAAAGGGGTCAGCGGACTACCTGTCCAACTCTCGCCAGGACTAACGAGGCAGTTAAATCCGATCTAAAACGTTCCAGAAGGTAATAGCGCGCTCAATCTATTCAAAATTTCAAAATAGCGACACGAAAATCAAAACCGCCAATGAATAGTGGGTGCCATGTCATATAACTAGGGAAAATATTTCCAAACCAAATAGGATACATGAACAGGGTTAAATAGTGTTATACACATACGTTTGTAATTTTCAAAACAAAAGGAAGATAATTAGATCAAAATACATTTAGGATTTTCCAACTATCGAGGAGCTTTACAAAAATATATTAAAACTAGTTCAACTCGTGCTTCAAAACATCATAGTCCCCAAAAGTGGTTCCCTGTAAGGAAAACAAAATTTAATGGAGTGAGCTTTCGCCTAATAAGGTACCATCACCCAAGTAACAAAGTTTACATAAATACAAAGCTATTCAATCCAAACACATCCAATAAATGAGTCAATTCGCATCACGTTTCAATAAAGATATTTAAAAGGATACGGTCGGCTCTCAAGAACCCTTATCCCTGCTTGCCATACTTGATCTCGCTCCGTTAACCCTCCGTCAACGGTTAAAGAGTAACCAATACCGTAGACTCCACTTTCACTGATTCCTTCCACCTCACATATCCCTAACGGGTCCGAACTCCAATCAGTTCAGAAATGGTAATACTCAAGTATACCGGAATGAAGAGTCTATTACTCAAGGATTCCACATAAACAGTCCCCATGGCTTGTCAATTTTCTCGACCAAACCCTTGCCGGCTCGATTCAGTTGACCACGAATGGGGTTGAGCTCAGTGATAACAGTAATGGTCGTTGGAGACTCGTCCAAACGACCCCAGTTCAAGTATGTTCAAGTAGAATTCAATTAATGCAGTAAACAGTCACATAAACCATAGAGCGCGAGAGTGACAAAGTACACCCTCGTCTCAAATAATTTCATCCATATACTTATGCATTCAAGTCATAAATTTCAAGTATAACCAAGCCATGTAGCAACAATCACGTGAGTAGTACACTCACCAAGCAAACACAGAATGAAATCACAAATTTCTACCCAACGAGCGCTCCGCATCACCGGCACGTCCTAAAACATACAATAAAACACAATGAGACTCGAGTACGAGTCATAAATCGAATCTACATACTACTAGAGTAAGACCAAATAGAACATATAAGTGCAAAATCAAGCTAGGACATGTGCGGAAATGAAGTTTAGGTTGGAAAACAAAAGGCAGATTTGACGTTGCTTAGCGGAACTAACACAACTGAAGCTACACTTGTCAGATTGAGGTGTAATTTACACCGTTTTGAAGCTAAGATAAAGGGTTACAACTTTGATGAAGACCACTCAGTCCAGTTCGTGGTGTAGCTAGGTCAAAATTTCAATGTACCAAGCCAGAATCGTACAAACAGGTTAGCTAACTGCATTCTGGTTAAACGACCCTAACTCAGGTTACCGAAGTCCAATTAGGGCTTTTCCAGGGCCGTTAGAATTTTAAGACACAACACTATAACTTTCGTGTTTTGGCCAAAATCAAACTCAGTACGCATCAAGGTGAACGGTCGCGGTAAGTTTGGGTGAACTGCCAACCCTGGGGCAGTTTGAGTATTTCCATATTTTCACAGGTTACTGAGCTCAGATTGGTCTGAAATTTTTCAGGCAACTATAAAACATTATTTCCTACAACTTTCATGTTTTAACCTAAGGCTAATTCGGCCTTCTTCCTATCCAAACAGTACCGGGAAGAACAGGGTTAATTGAAACCCTAATCTGGAATTTTCCCGCAATTAGCTACAATTTACGCACTATAGCTTCATTCTAGACTATCCCAAGCCATCATCTATGGCCACACAATATTAAACATATAAAAACAGAAAAATCAAGAATAATTATAAAAATTCATCATTCTCCACCAATAGTCATGATATTGTCCACAAAATCACCTCTTTGACTAACACAAGCTACTAATTTAACATTAGCAAGACCAAAGAATGAACTCCTTAGCTACTCACCATGCAACTCAAGAAAAGAGCCAACTAAGCACCACTTTCTTCCAAACCACTTCACCAACAACCTCACAACCACTAAACTAAGGGTTTTTATGGAGGAATTTCAAGTTTAATCGGTTAGATTTGAAGATTGAGCAAGCTTGGGTTGAAGAAAGTTGAAGGCTTTTCTTTTCTTTCCCCTTGAGAGAGTCAGCCACAAGAAGCTTGAAATGAAGATGATTTTGGGTCATTTTTGATTAATTGGTAAAGTTAATGAATAGTAGTCAAAGTCAAGATTAAATCACAAGGTGACACTTGTCACCCTTATTTAATGCAAAGCTATCCTTTTGTCTCTCCCACACTAATCCATTTGGTAACCTCTAATTATCTCTTAACACTTAGTAAATCAAATCCTGTATACAAAACTTAACCTAACTGGCCGAATTTTACCGAACTTTCCGCACTAGCGGGTCCCACGCCCGGTATTCACTCCTAAAATCTCATGAACCAACTTATATTAGAAAAATGATTGAAAAACTATATTTACTCATAAAATTATATAGAAAATTTTCCTAATATAAAAAATATGAAAAACATGCAATTCAATAAAATAAAACCTAGAAAATAAGAATATTTACGGGTTCTCACATTTAGTCAATCCTTTTCTTTTTCTAACCTTTTTATATATCACAATTGGAGGTTTTAAGTTACATTTTTCCTTTTTAGGGTTTTTTCCATTTAACACGCGCGATGGTCTCGATATCGGTGTATGTGATGAATAAAGTGTTTTATTTCATTCACTTATATTTATATATTGCACTTGCATCTTGGGAAAGGAGAGTAGCCACTCTAGAACCTTCAACTACATTTTATGGTATTTAATCCCTCCCTTCAAAAGGAGCACTTCATACGTGCATACGTTTTACTTTATAAACCCTTCATTTCGTTTTTACCTCTAGTGGTTCTCACACCAGTCCATCCTATTAAATTTAGATCGATCCACTTGGACATCTGGCCGTGGCACGACGTGCACGTAGCAATGTCCAAGGGATCACTCGAACCACTGAGTCTTAGGCCTTGGGATTGATAACCCTTCGCTTTTGGTATGAAGATTTGGGAGTCTGAAAACCTTATCGAGTCTAAATGCATTAGTGAACCCAACCTCATGCATCCATATTAGAAATCGCCTAGGATAGAGTCGACCGTACCCAACTAGGAACACTAGGCATGAAGGGAGGGATTCCACCCCTCTTTCCTTATTTTTCTCTTTTGTTTTTTGTATCATCTAAATTGCCCCAACGTGTTATGTAATTTCCTTGTTTTCTCGTTTTTGCATTCACAAACATTAGGAAATAAGAGTTCTACCATGATACTCTTTTAGAACCTACCCTCTTAGATAGTTTATTGCATGTTTAAATTCTGATGTATTGCATTCGTAGGTTAATAATTGCACATCATTCTAGACTCACCCTGGCATATGAAGGGTCCCTTAGGTCATGTTTTCATTTCAAATTACATATTTAATCGCTTTGATAAATTAGCATCATGCATAAACCTTAGGAGGGAATGCCGCATAGGGGATCCCACGTTAGGATTAAGCAACCTTGTGTCTCGGATATGTAATCCAATGAGACTTGCACGTTTATATTTCTTGTACCATCCAAAGGGGTAGTGCACGAGGTAGGGTAAGATCCAATTTTTCCCATGATAATAGATCAACTTTTGCACATTAGAATATGAGCATCTAACAATCATGTTTTGGCCATTTTATTCGAATTGGTAAAAATTCTTGCGTAAAGGACATTAAATTGAAGCAATTCACAAATAATTCCTCATTGTTGATATGGTGAATATATTGAGGCCAAATCTTGATTTTAGAAGGCTCATAGACTAATGCATCGCAATGAATTTTTGAAACTACTAATGGGCAGACAATTCAATCGATTTTTGAATAAATCATGAATTCCATCCAATCCATTTTACCAGTTTATTCATTTTTAGAACAATCTAGTCAATTTTTGAATAAATCATCATCACTCCATTCGATCTATTTGATCAATTTATTTCATTCAATTCATTTGACTAGTTTACTCATTTTTAGGGCAATCCAATAAATTTTGAATAAATCATCAATTTCATTTGACCAGTTTACCCATTTTTAGGGTGATCTATTCGATTTTGAACAAATCATCTATTTCATTCAAACTATTTGACCAGTTTACCCATTTTTAAGGCATCTAGTCAATTTTTGAATAAATCATCAATTTTATCTGATCCATTTAACCCGTTTATTCTCTTTTAAGTTTTTGATCCATGGTTCACCCAATAAACTAGTCGAGACATTGCAATCCTTTCAAGAATTGGCTCTTTCACACATCACTTTATGTGTTAATCGAAGCAATCAATTCATTCGGAGTTTGTCCTCATTTTGTTAGGACAAATGTCTCTTGCCACACCAATCGACTAAATTTTTCAAATTGTTTTTCACTCGAATATCAATAAGTTGATCGGGCCCATTAGGTAATGTGTAGTTCTTGCTTTGAAGGATTGCATTTTCATACTTGGCCAACCCTTGGCATAAAAGGGTCCCCCAATAGGACATGCATCTGAATTACCTCAATATATACTAACTCGTGTCTTTTTCTTTTTCTTTCTTTTCTTGCTTGGTCAACAGCTGGTCAAGAGAGGAATTTAAATAGGGTTTTCCTAAATTTTCAGGTAATTGTAAACATAACTACACGAAAAAACCCTGTCATTACACGATCACGTAGCCGAATTTTGAGAAATAGTGTAAACATGAGTACACATCCTGAATCATCCGATAGGTCTGCAACGGCACCTCTAGCAGACACTGCAAATTTGGGAGTTCAATTGAGCGAGATGTTAAACAAATTCAATGAATTGAATATGGGAATGACAACCCAAAGGCGCATGATTGACCAACTGGTTGCTAGCAGTGGTGGTATCCAACATGATTCCATACCTATCAGCCAATCTGAAATAGAACACCAACCACCTCCACTATCCCATACATGATGAGGTGATTGTATATGCCTCTAGAAAGTTAAATATCATGAGAAAAAGTAGCCAAATCATGATTTGGAGTTAGTGGCTATAATAGTTGCATTAAAGAAGTAAGGACATTACCTATATGAAGTAGACATGAAACCGATTAAGTTGCCATATGACTTGGAAGTTAAAATGCCTATTAGGGAAAAATCAAGGCTTGATTGCTAGTTGAATGAATAGAAATTGTGAAGTATGGGTTGGAAAACGTGAGTTAGTGACTGATCTGGTAGACTTAACCATTAAGGGAATGATATTGCCTTAGGTGTGAATTTCGAGGGCGAAATTCTTTTAAGGAGGGGAGGAAGTGAGGACCTGAAATTTTACTTATTTTAATGTTATGTGTAAGAAATATGTGTAAGAAATTATTCATCTGATAAACAGAAATTTCCTTTTAGGGTCAATGTGAAGAATGGAATGAAAGTCAGGCCTTCTTCCTTTCCAATTAGACATCTATCCCTAGTTGTCCTTTTTGAACCTTCAAAATAAATTATATTCGTTTGACAACCCCTGAGGATCGCAAACCCCACACTGAGGCAAGTTTGAGTTGAAAAAGGAAAAAGAAAAAAGAAGAAGAGGCCTCAAGAGGTGAAAAGTGATAGAGAAAAAAAAAAGAGAAAAAACTAAAGAAAAGAACCTCGGTTGAGAATAAATTGGGGCAATTTTAGTTTAATCCTAAATAGGGTTAATATGAAGATGCGATTTCAAGTGATTTAAACACTTATAAAATCTGCTTTCAAGCCTTAACTTTTTCTTAGCATCTCACCTGACCACATTACGAAAAATCGAAAGTCCTGGCTTCCGTTCATTGCATCACCTCTTTTAGGAGATTTTCTAATCAAATGGCAAATGATGTCAATACACCTTCACCAATTTTGCAAGGGAAGGATTGTTGCACTGATACCATCAATTTTTAAAACAGATTTCTGAATTGATAAAGGCTATCGGCAGGATTTGTTCATCAGGTGAAAGCCTAAAAGGGCACATTTGAAAAGAAAAAGAAAAAAAAGGAAGAAAAGAAGAATAAAAAAAAAGGAAAACGAAAAATGAAAGATGAAAATAAAATAAAAGGGAAATAAAAAGGTGGGGATAGTCTTAGCGAAAACCCGAAAGGGCGCTAAGGTAGGGTTTTATGAGGAAAAGTGAGCTTGGATTTCAAAGGTTGGTGATTCAGTTCAATTGGAGGACCTCACATTGTGATTTTTCTGTCGACATTGAATTCCGGAGGAACGATATCCAAAGGGTCAAACGTGGCATTTTGTTCGAGAATCAAAGTGTTTTAGTTCATCAAACATAAATTTTTGAGTGTACAGGTTCATTTCTCTAAAATGAATTTTCTATCAATAAAGGTAAATCGTTACATTCATTTTACTTGGATTTTCATCATTTTTGTGCAAATAAAATATTTTTATTGTATTTCATGGTCTCATTTATCCCTTTGAATTTATCAAATGGCAATCTCTCTGATTTATTGAAAGTCCCTGGATATCAAATGTCATACTTCATTAGCGTTGGAAGTCAACAAAACTTGATATAGTTCATAGAGCAAAATTGAGTTTTTGCAGCATCACGGGGAAAACACCAAAATACTCATATTTACACGTTTCTTAAAAGTGAGACGGGTCGAATGGTGGTGGTATTATTTGTTCTTTCTCTTACAGGTCCATACGTGTTTCAAATAACAAAATTGGGGCAAAATTTTATATAATTGTGGAATGTCGCCCAAGAATTAAATATTTATGGTTCAGATCGAGAAAGAGGTATGAATCAAAGTCTTATGGAGGAGGAATAATACTATAATGCAAAGCGAACGATCGGTTGCAAAATAATTGGTTAAAACTGGGGCAAATTTTTGAAAGATTCTCCAGATCAAAAAATCAAATTTAATTTCTTGTTGGTGAAGTCATGGTGAAGTCTCAGCGTCCGCCACGCACCCTTCTACCCCCTTTCTTGACAAATCAAATTTAGTTTCTTGACAAATCAAATTTAACTTCTTGTTGGTGAGTCTCAGCGTCCACCGCGTGTCCTTCTACCCCCTTCTTGACAAATCAAAATTTAATTTCTTGTTGGTGAGTCTCAGCATCCGCCGCGCACCCTTCTACCCCTTTTTTGGTAATTTAATTTTATGTTGGTGAGTCTCAATGTCCACCGTGCCCCTTTCTACCTCTCTTCTTGACAAATCAAATTTAATTTCATGTTGGTGAGTCTCATCGTCCGCCGCGCACCCTTCTACCCCTTTTTAGTAATTTAATTTCATGTTGATGAGTCTCAGCGTCCACCGCGTGCCCTTTTACCCCCTTCTTGGTAACTTAATTTCCTGTTGGTAAGTCTCAGCGTCCGCCGCGCACCTTTCTATCCCACTTCTTGGAGGGCAACCGCATCTCTCCGCGCATCTATGTCAATTTACTTTACTTGACCAATGGTTTGGTAGGTTCGGGTATTATCCCACTGACCAATGTTATGGCAGGATCGGATATTATCCCACTGACCAATGGAATGACAGGATCGAGTATTATCCCACTGACCAATGGAATGGCAGGGACGGGTATTATCCGGGCATTATCCCACTGACCATAATACTGACCAATGGAATGACAGAAACGGGTATTATCCAAGTATTATCCCACTGACCAATGGTGTGGCAGGATCGGATATTATTCCACTGACCAATGGTGTGACCGGATCGGGTATTATTCCACTGACCGTTTTTATCTGGTTGGGGTTGGATTTTATCCCGCCAACCTCGGCAGGTTTGGGTTATATCCCACTGACCGTTTTTATCTTGTTATGCTTGGATTTTATCCTGCCAACCTCGGCAGGTTTGGAATTTATCCCACTAACCTTTATATGTGTGCTTGTTTCAGCTCACGGCAGAATAACTACGGGTAAATATTTGGTGTCTACGTCTTTGTCTCCAGTCTCTTCGAAACTCAGACAAAGAGGGGCAAGTTGTAGACACCAAAAATTAATACATGGTGAAAAATTAATACTCCTAATTTTTAAAAATTAATTTATATTTCCTTCTATATTTCTTTACTTTGTCTATTTAACTATTTATTAGCCCTAAATTTCATGGTGATTTCATTAGTTGAGTGAAGAGTTTTACTTTTACTTTTAAAGTTAGAGTAAGTTAGGGTTTTGGTGCATTTTGGTAATGTGATCGATTGGTGAGGTGTGTGCACTAAATTTGGTAGATAAGAGCAGGTATTAAATAAGAGAAAGTGTGTGATTAGAAGTGCTAATACTAAGTTAGTGAATCATAAGTTAAAACCAAAGTACAATGGAGTTAACGAAAATAGACTTGAACCGACGTGCACCGTTTGTTACCGATTGAGTACACCACTTGACCAATATTTTCTTACCTTAATCTCCTTGATTTTATTTCATCTAATCATCCCTAAATTACCCCTTAAGTCAGCCGAAATTGTTGACCCAAAAACAAGAGGAAAGAAAAAAAAACAAGAAGAAATTGGTGGTGACAAGTGTTGGCAATTCAAGCCAACTTTGACCAAAGACCATTCTAGTCTTTATCTTGTAAATTCTCCTCAAAACCTATTCATTTGCTTCCTTCTTTGGTAGACCCATAGAGAGAAAAAAGAGAGGAGAAAGCTTTGCAAATCATCTTGATCTTGACTTGATTTAGTAAGAAATCAACAAGAACCACAAATCTAATTCAAACAAAGGTGCAACAAGGTGATAAGGAAGCTTGAAGTGGAGTGATTTTGCATAGGCAGCCTTGGTTTTGTATTTTTCCTTGAGAATTGAAGGTACCAAGCTAAGAAACCTTCTTTCTTTTTCTTATCTTGCAATTTATGGAGAAGATGTCTTGAAATTAGAAGTTTTATGGAAGATATCATGAATTTGTGAAGTTGCTAGAATTTTCCAGCTTAGGGTTTCAAAATTTCAGATTGGGTATTTGTTTATATATCAAGTATATGTTGAATTTGGTTAGTCTTTGCTCTATAGAATATGTACCAATTGTGAGGACCCGAAATTTTACTTATTTTAATGAAACTTTACCGGTTTAATTAATTATTTATTCACCCGTTTACCCCTAATAATTTATTTCAACCATTTTAAGTCCATTTGTATGGAACAATGTCTTCCTTGTGTTTTAAAACGTTTCGTTAGAAAAATTTATTTTTCGAAAGCTCGTTTACTAAGGAATAACGAGTATACGTTTTTGGAGGTAAACTTCGATTCGAGAGTGTAATTACCTTGGAGAATTAAGGATGAGCAATAGTGGACGTTGAGAGATTCGATGTGATTAAGTTAATTAAAGCTCTTATTGCTTGCGCGTCGATGGTTTCTCAAAAGTCGTACCGCGTGACAAATTGGAGACTTGAGAAAGTAATATTTGTTAGAACTCATGTTTAATTTGTAAAATAATTATAAAATAATTATTTACCATAGTAGTAGTTAATTATACTATCGTTATAGGAATTTCTTAGAAATTTCGCTTTACCCCGCGCGAGTCGGGAGTTCGCGTTTTTGCATGCGCGACTAATTGAGAGACTTTAGACCTTTATTTTTGGACTATTAAGAATGAATAATAATAGTATCAATGGAAGTGCATTAGAAGTTTAGTGCACAAGTGAAACAAACCCGAGAGGAAACGGGCACGAAACGCGAGCGTATGCGCACTATTCTTGGTTGACTTTTGGAGTAATTCTAGCCACAAACTCTTAAGCTTCTCAAGGAAGCCTTATTCATCAGCCAACCGTCTCTTTCCTCTCTCATCTAGCATGGCCGAACACTCCAAGGAGAAGAGGAAGAAAAGCTTCTCCATTTTTGCTTCAATCTTGCACCATTTTGCTCCAATCTTTCACTGCAAACTCACCACACAAACTCACAACAACTTGGAGACTATCTTGGACTAGGAGAGGAGCAACTAATCCATGGTTTCTTGGAGCTTTCTAGTGGCTGAAAATCTGGTCTTCAACATCCAAGGAGGTAGCAAATCATCCAACCCTTGAAACTTGATTTTTGTAAGTTAGATTGGACTTAGAAGCTTGTAGCTTCATGTGGGTAGCTTTAGATGGTTGAAAATAACTTAAGTGGATTCTATGAAATCCCACAATGGACTTGATGATCTGATTTGATGATTTTGGATGTTATTTATGTTGATTAAGTGCTAAACTAGTGTATATAAGTTGAAAAAGTTGAAAGAAATCAAAGGAAAGCTTGCATGGGAGGAGGGCCGATTCTGCCCTGTTATTGCCGCACCCTTGGTGCAATTTTTTTGTGGTCAAATTTCCTTGATTTTGATGAAGATATGTTGTATAGGTTGTGTGGAAAGTTTCCACCAAAAATCACTTGATTTGGTTGGGGAAATGTTTGGATTTCGAAAATTCTTCATAGCTGGAAAACGTGTCCAGAGGCACTCTGGCAGCGAATTTTAAATGACCATAACTCTTTACTCCGACTTCGAAATCGAGTGCCATTTGTGGAATTTGAAACTAGACACTTCCAGTTTTCTAAGCGATAAAATTTATCCCCTGATTCCACTTGAGTGAACCGTACCAGCCTTTCAAAGTCACCTGTCCTGTTTCTCGGCTGCGTTGGAAAACCTGTTATGTGCTGCTACTTTTTGCTCGAATATGAGCTAGTTATGGACAGAATTTCTGAATGATTTCTTCTGAGAAATTGTAGCCTTATGAATGTAGTTTCCAACGCCACAAACCATGCTCCATGCCAAGTTGAATTGAGTGAGTTGTGGTCAAATTACGAAACTGTCTCAGTGATGGAAAACCCTCTTTTTGGCTAGTTGAATGCCTTAATTTGAATTGGGACTTGTTATTTGGAAATTCTTGGTGTTAACCACCAAACAAAAGTATCTTGGATGTTTATTAGACCTTGTTTTCATAATTGAACCATGTTTGAGATGATTTCATTGACCTAAAAGTTAGAAAAAGGAAAATTGAAGTACAAGGCAGATTTGCCTTGGAAATTCTTGGAACTTTAGTGGCTTTGTTAACTGGCCTTCCGTACGAATTTTTGTATGAAATTTGGCAGAGGAATAGCCCGTATATGGTAGGGTAATACAACCAAATTTGGGGCCACTCCAAGTCTATTTCGAAGCCCAACCAAAGTCTCAAAGTTCATGTTTCAAATCTGGAAAACCCTTGTTCAGTGAGAAATTTTTAGCAACTTTGAGCTACTATATCTTGGCGTTCAAAACTCCGATTCTTGTTCGGTTTGTTGTGTTTTAAACGTTGATTGTAACTGTAATTGATTTCCAAATTTCAGAGGCTAGTTCGCATTCTGTGAATTTTTGCCGAATTTCCAAAGTTGGCCAAAAACCAACCTTGAAACTGTATCGATAGCCTAAATGAGCGAATTGAAGCTGAAATTTGAATATCTTCCATTTTGAATCATGGAAAAGTGCCTTGTAGGAACTTTTAGTACTCTGGAATTAGTTTCCAACGGTACTAAGTTTTCTAATTTTGGACCTACTGAGAGTGAGATACGATTTTTCAGAAATTGCTTGTCAAATCTGAAATTTCCGAACTTAAAGGAAATTGAGTCCTTTGACTCTTTATTTTCCTTCAAGATTGCTTGACCGTTTTACATTTGATTTCAAGATAAAAATCAGATTTTCCCATGTATTATTAAATTCCACTTTTGAGTCTCGATTTACGACTAATTAAGGCTCATTTTCATGATATTTTTCTAGATTGTACAAGTGTGCTTTACTTCTTGAATTATTTGGTGAGTGTCGAGTGTATGTGAACTTGATATGTGCTTAATTGCTATTAGTGATTGGAGATTTTGAAAATGCTGAGTCGAGTATGTACTTTATCGCACTCGTTCTCATTTAAGTGAAGTGTACTTGAATTACTTGACATGAAATGCTTGAATTGCTTGAAGTGACTTGTTAAGTGAATTACGTGAAGTGCTTACTTGACTATTTATGCTATGGCTGCATAAGTCGATTGGAGTAAATCTCCTCGACTCTTAAGTGTAAGCGTGGGGGACGCCCAATTCTCACTGGCCAATCTTGGACTCGAACCGGCATGGGTTTGGTCGGGCTCCTTGGTGAACCATGAGAAAAAAATAAGCTTGACCTATTGAGAGGTCTTGCTTGGCATACCCGAGCAGTATCGCCTTAAACAAATGAAAGGCAGGCCCAGTACAGGGGTATGTAACGGTGAACAGAGACATGATAAGTGAAGTTCTACGGACTATAGCCTACCCGATTGACAGAGTGTCAATTCGTGGAGGTTCTTGATCGTGCAAGTGGAAAATAGCTCCTGAGAGTTCGTATAGCCATGAATTGTTTCTGTTTTACTTTTCTATCTCGAATTGTTATTTACTTGAATATTATTGCTTTACTTATCAATTGGGATTGTTACTTGAACAACGTGCTTGCATGTGTGTTTTTTTGGCCTCACGAGCGATTGCTCACCCCGTAGATTTGTTTTCCTTAACAGGTACGGACATGGAGCGAAACTCGGAGAAACCCTTTGGATGTACTTTTGTATTAGGGTTTTAAATGTAATTGACTAGACATTGTGGCTGTTGTATATTTTGGGAATTGATGTATCTATTGGGAACCTAATGTAAGAATTGGATAACTGATGTATCTTGAACTCGTGGTGTGAGACTTGGATATTCGATTATGGAAACGACTTTTCTTTATTAGGCTTGTATTAATTGTTATGTATCATTAAGCTTGAATCGAATTGTCTTGAGTCCTGGCGAGAGTTGGGCAGGTTTCTCGCGGATACCCTTTGGTTCGCCTTAGGGAGAAGTGGGGGCGTCACAGTTGGTATCAAAGCTTAAGCTTTAGATCTTTGTAGTGTATCCTAGGCTTAAAAATTTAGGATGCCGGACTGTAGAAGTGGTTGGGAAGTTAAGTGACTGCTTGTGGGGATGAAAATTAGAACTTAGATTTGAATTAATGGACAATTGGGAGTCTCGATCTTGTAAGAGATATGTGGGATAGTATGAGATGATCAAATCCAATTTATTTAGTATATTTGGACCCATTTAAGCTTTTAATTTTAATTGTAAGTTACGGAAGGTAGCGGTGGCATTGAACCGTCTCGGGGACGCATTACGGTGAACATGGTCGTGAAGGGCCAAGGGGAGCTCGTTGGAGGTATAACCCAACTCACCGAACTAGGAGTTTATGTGATTTCCAAAGGACTTACTCGTGCCCAAATAATGGGGTGTTAATAGTGGCCGATCATCGAAAGTGGCTATTCGAGGAAACTATGGTAGTTTAAGAGGATAATCGAGAACCGAGTGCAATTGTCGATGCCCAGACTATTAGAATTTCTGAAGTGGAGACTGAGGTACTTAAGGAGCGAGGAAGAGACAAAGGCTCCTAGTGAGCAGCTTCAAAAAAAAAGCTGAGAACCGACTTGCAAGGGTAGTATACGGAATTAGAGACCGGACGGATAAGTCGATGGTTGGGTGTGTTACCTTGGTTGAACAAGAGGAGAATGACAAGATACTCGATAAGGGACATGAGATTAAAACTCCTGGTACTGGAAATGAAAATGATCCTACGGAGGTAGTAGAGACTTTTGGCTCCGCTAATCACTAAGCAAGTGATTTAAACTACTTTAATAGTTTTGCCAAAGATGGATGGGGTGGTGCTCGCTGAAACACCATTGCATTTTGTATTTTGTTTCACTATGTTTCCTACCTTTTTGAAGCAATTAAACGTTACTCATGAGATGCTTGACTTTATTGCTTTATGACTTCAAATCTATGATTGGGTTGTACACATTTGCGATTATTTCGGTGTCTTCCCTTTTATGCTTGTATTTGTTTGGCGTGATCAAGGTGCCACTTTTCAAATTTCGTTTATATGCACTCATTTTATGTCATATCTTTATAAATGTTAAATTTATGAGCGGCCAAAGAAGTGAAAAGGGACCGAGGGCGAGGGGTTGAGCAACCCAAGCTCAAGGGGATGATTAAGGAATGACTGTTGGACCGAACCAAAACCCTAGAAATGAAGGAAAATAATCGCGTAGCTATTTCTATTGACCAGATGATTGATGTCCGAGCACGATTAGTTGGGCACTAAAGCTCTAAACCAACCAACTTGGGGACCAAGAAAGGTGTGAGGAATTGAGCAATTCTTGAAGTTCGCCCGTCTGAGTTTCATGAATGATCTAACCTCAAAATAATAGAATTGATTTGAGGGGATAAAATAAGGTGTTAATGAAAGCAAGATATTCTGGTTTCTTCTTGAACAACTTTGTAGATATGTATTGGAGAGTGAACTAAGACATGGAATTTTTATATTAAGGAATAAGGTTCCCATATTTTGTTGTGTTTGTAAGTAATGATAGTAATCTCATGGAGACTCAAGAGCTCGCCCGTATTAAGCAGGAAATAGTTAAGATTTATATTCCGGAGCAACCTATAAGCAAAAGAATGCAAGAGTAATAGGGTTCGAGCTTCCATTATGAATGGCTACTCATTTCGATCCTTTGATTTACCTGGCAGGATAGCATTTGACTTAAACCAACCGGTAAGATGACAACTTTGGAAGAAATGCGTAAGGAAATGGACATTCTTCGAAATGAGATAGAATTTCAAAGGAAACTGGCTGACTACTGGGAAGGACGGTGGAAACAAGAATATGCCGAGAAAACTGAGTTGCTACGTAAGAACGTAGAACTGGAGAAGAAATACAAAGGAAAACCTCAAACTGGTCAAGCCGTCACTTCTCACGCAAATTGTGGATACTATGGCAAGATTAACCACATTGAAACCAAGTGCTGGATAAAGCAAGGAAAGTGTCTGAGGTGCGGTATTGTCGAGCATAAGCTTTCGAATTGTCCTTGTACCTCTAAGAAAGAGGAAATACTCTGCGGCCAGCTAGATCCGCCACCAAGCAATCGAGAGCCAGAAGGGGGTCTAAGCGCTGCAAGTTTTACGAGTGGGGGTGGTTAACTCCACTCGAGGGATAGCGGTTGTAATTTTACCCTATACTAGACTGGCACTTTCGGAGATTTAATCTTTTGAATAAGGGAAAACTTTTGTTATTTTGTATCTTGGCAACTTGGCACGTTTTGTTATAATCTTGTTGTTCCCCCTTTTCCTTTTGAAATGATTTGATAAACCTTTTCCAACTGGACGTAATTATTATGATCTTTATGACATATGAAAATTGATTTTATGACTTACAAGTATATTTAAACTTTGCCCCACACTTTTAGATTTATACTAAGACATGAATAGTAGTAGTGTAGTCGAGATCGTACTTGAGAGCCTATGTAACCCCGAGGTCTTGGAGGTGACAAGGAAATCTTGTGAGCCTATGTAACCCCGAATCTTACGGTCTATGTATTGTTGGGCCAACTTCGGCCAAGTAAAAGACATGGGCTGGCCGAATTTCCTTATTGTTTTTCCATACTTTATTAGGGTTTAGTCAAGGCTATAAATAGCCCTAAGTGATGTTTTACATTCAGTTTTTGACATTTAATAAAGAATTTTCAAGAATTTCGTTTTCCATTAAGGCAAATTCCTTTAGCTTGTGAAAGCTAAGTTGAACATCCTAGCGTGGTTCCTAGGTTGTTTATTGACTTATCAATCAAGCACACACACTTGATTGTGGCGTCCTCTACCATTGAATCCGTCCTTGAGTGGTCCAAGTTTGCGTTCAACTCCATCCATTACTCAACGTGTTCTCTACGGTCTAATCTGTTGCTTCTGCGCTCACATCATCTGGTATCAAAGCTTTGTCTCTTGATTCAGGTTAATATCCTTTTCTTTTTTTTTTTGTTTTTCTATTTATTTTTCTACCAAAACCCTTGCCGTCTTTTTATTTTAAAAAAAGAAACAAAAAAATTTTATTCTTGTTTTCTTGATTTTATTGCTTGAGTCTAACCTACCCCCTTGATTGATCGAGATTGAAATTTTTTGATGTGATTACGTTCTTGAAAGTAGATTTTTCAAGAGTTTAACTCCCATTAAATTTCTTCCAAGTGAAGTCATAACCTTGTGTCGAGTCGTCAAAAGAAAAAAAAAAAAAAAAAAAGGACTGTTCACGGAGGTACTGTTCACCGGGCACTGTTCATACTATAGAAGTACTATTCATCCGCCGCAATGTAACAGTACTATCCATCGTACTGTAGCAATACTGTTCATCAGAATTTTTTTTTTTTCCATACCTTGTGTTTGTTTCTTGTTGTTCTTGCTTCTTGTAGTTGGATTGATAATTTCTTGAAGTTCTTGGATTGCATAGTGGGTTCTTGAAAAAAAATCTTGATACTTTGAAAATCCTAAAAGTCATTCTCTTTAATCTTGAAGTGCGGCTACCTTGTTTTCTTGAATTGGCAAGTTAAAAATAAAGGGAAGAAAGAAGGAAAAAAAAGGTAGCCGTGCGCTGGATTTGAAAACTGGGAGAAATTTGGAATCTTATTTCCACATTCTTGATTTCTAATTCTTGTTAGATTTGGTTCATATTATCAGCTGCCAAAATCCAAAAATACACTTAGAAAACCTTCTCAAAATAACAATTTGCTTTCCAAAAGTGAATCCAAGAATCAACCAAACTGAACTTCCAAATTCTAGCCAAGTACAATTGGGTGAAAATATTCTTTGACAAATGGAGCATATGCAATGGTTCGTGTTCATAATCAAGTTGAGTTGGCGACATGCTTCTTCAATTACTATATCAAGACATTCTCCGAGTTACTCCTTTGTACGCAATCACTCGATTTGAGGACAAATCGTCTTTCAAGAGGAGGGGAATGATGAGAACATGAAGATCGGGCTCAAGAATCATTGAAGATCTGAACTTGTGTCATGATTATTTCTTGTTATTTATTTAATTAAGTTTTTAGCAATAATTGATAGTTAATTAGAGTTAGTCTTGAGTTATTTTTGCGTCCTTAATAAGGGGAATAAAGGTTAAGGTCATGTTGACCATAGTTAAGCCAATTTGAGTTAGTTAATTTGCTATTCTAGTTGAGTTAGAGTTTTAGGAAGCAGTTAATTGCTTCCAAATTTGTTTAGGAAATTGTGTCAAGTTTAGAAGCCAAGTCAAATAAGGAAACTTGTATTGTTTCCAACTTAGATTAGGTTTTTGAGTCTTCTAAGGATATAAATAGCCAAACTTATGATATTTTCGGAGGAAGGCAATTATGAATAAAATTTGAGAGTTTTCTCTTTCTTGTTCCTTTGGGAATGTTTCTTGATACAAAGTGAGTCATGTCTCATTTGTTCAAGTTTTGGCTTATCAATTCAAGACCATGTTGAATTGTGGCGCCATTCTACCATTCTATTCAATCTCGAGTGGTCCTTGATTGTTTAGAATCCATGAAATTTATCCATAACCTGATCAAGATAGATCCTTCCGCTGCTTGGTCGATTTGATTTCTTCTTGAGTGGTCCTTGGAGAATCGAGTTCGCATCATTTGATGAGCCTAACAATGAAGGGATAGAATATGATATTTGGAATGGAAGTTTGAGACTGTACATAGACTATCGCGACTTGAACGATGTGACTAGTAAGAACAAATGTTCCGTTACCTCACACAAACGAGAATTTTGATCAATGGTAAGGGGTCGTGGTATTATTCAAGTTGAATTTAAAGTAGAGCTATTACCGGTTGAGAATCATAGAAACTGATGTGTTTAAGATCACTCCCAATTCAAGAGGGGAACACTTTGAATTCTCAGTTGCGCTCTTTTGGGTTGACAAATGCACTAGCAGCAATTATGACCTTAATGCATTGGGGTTTTAAACCATATTTGGATTAATCTGTGGTGGCATTTATTGATGATATATCGGTATACTCTAAGGTTTGAGAAGATCATGAAAGACACCTGATGATAATTTTACAAACCCCGAGAAAGAGCGCCAACTTTCGTTAAGTTCAATAAATTTGAGTTCGATTGGAAGAAATAGCCTTTCTAGGTTATACAATATCTAAGGAAGGAATTGTTATTGACTCGGCTAAAGTGGAAGTTGTTTAAGAGAAAACGACCAGAAAATCCCACCAAAATTTAAAGTTCTTAGAGTTAGCCGAATATTACCTTTGGTTTATCAAGGAATTTTCTAAGAGTGCAAGACTTGGCAAGTTATTTGGGATTCTAAATGTGAGGAAGAATTTTGAAAGTGAAAAATGTTTAACCGATGTACCTGTGTTAGCCTTACTGAGCGGAGGAAGTAGTTTTGTGATTTATGCAAATGCTTCAAAGGATGGTTTAGAATGTATATTAGTAATACATGATGAGGTGATTGTATATGCCTCTAGAAAGTTAAATATCACGAGAAAAAGTAGCCAAATCATGATTTGGAGTTAGTGGCTATAATAGTTGCATTAAAGAAGTAAGGACATTACCTATATGAAATAGACATGAAACTGATTAAGTTGCCATATGACTTCGAAGTTAAAATAGCTATTAGGGAAAAATCAAGGCTTGATTGCTAGTTGAATGAATAGAAATTGTGAAATATGGGTTGGAAAACGTGACTTAGTGACTTATCTGGTAGACTTAACCATTAAGGGAATGATATTGCCTTAGGTGTGAATTTCGAGGACGAAATTCTTTTAAGGAGGGGAGGATGTGAGGACCCGAAATTTTACTTATTTTAATGTTATTTTACCGGTTTAATTAATTATTTATTCACCCGTTTACCCCTAATAATTTATTTCAACCATTTTAAGTCCATTTGTATGGAACAATGTCTTGCTTGTGTTTTAAAACGTTTCGTTAGAAAAATTGATTTTTTAAAAGCTCGTTTAGTAAGGAATAACGAGTATACATTTTTCGAGGTAAACTTCGATTCGAGAGTGTAATTACCTTGGAGAATTAAGGATGAGCAATAGTGGACTAAGAAGAGTTAATTAAGAGATTCGATGTGATTAAGTTAATTAAAACTCTTATTGCTCGCGCGTCGATGGTTTCTCAAAAGTCGTACCGCGTGACAAATTGGAGACTTGAGGAAGTAATATTTGTGAGAACACATGTTTTATTTCTAAAATAATTATTTACCATAGTAGTAGTTAATTATACTATCGTTATAGGAATTTCTTAGAAATTTCGCTTTACTGTGCATGAGTCGGGAGTTCGCGTTTTCATGCGCGCGACTAATTGAGGGACTTTAGACCTTTATTTTTAAAATATTAAGAATGAATAATAATAGTATCAATGGAAGTGCATTAGAGGTTTAGTGTACAAGTGAAACAAACCCGAGAGGAAACGGGCACGAAACGAGAGCGTACACGCACTATTCTTGGTTGACTTTTGGAGTAATTCTAGCCACAAACTCTTAAGCTTCTCAAGGAAACCTTATTCATCAGCCAACCATCTCTTTCCTTTCTCATCTAGCAGGGCCGAACACTCCAAGGAGAAGAGGAAGAAAAAATTCTCCATTTTTGCTTCAATCTTGCACCATTTTGCTCCAATCTTTCACTCCAAACTCACCACACAAACTCACAACAACTTGGAGACTATCCTGGACTAGGAGAGGAGCAACTAATCCACGGTTTCTTGGAGCTTTCTAGTGGCCGAAAATCTGGTCTTCAACATCCAAGGAGATAGCAAATCATCCAACCCTTGAAACTTGATTTTTGTAAGCAAGATTGGACTTAGAAGCTTGTTGCTTCCTGTGGGTATCTTTAGATGGTTGAAAATAACTTGAGTGGGCTCTATGAAATCCCACAATGGACTTGATGATCTGATTTGATGATTTTGGATGTTATTTATGTTGATTATGTGTTAAAATAGTGTATATAAGTGGAAAAAGTTGAAAGAAATCAAAGGAAAGCTTGCATGGGAGGAGGGCCGATTCTGCCCTGTTATTGCCGCACCCTTGGTGCACTTTTTTTGGGGTCAAATTGCCTTGATTTTGATAGATATGTTGTATAGGTTGTATGGAAAGTTTCCACCAAAAATCACTCAATTTGGTTGGGTAAATGTTTGGATTTCGAAAATTCTTCATAGCTGGAAAACGTGTCCAGAGGCACTCTGGCAGCGAATTTTAAATGACCATAACCCTTTACTCCGACGTCGAAATCGAGTGTTGTTTGTGGTATTTGAAACTAGACACTTCAAGTTTTCTAACGGCATGAAATGTATCCCCTGATTCCACTTGAGTGAACCGTACCAGCCTTTCAAATTCACCTGTCCTGTTTCTCGGCCGTGTTGGAAAACCTGTTATGTGCTGCTATTTGTTGCTCGAATATGAGCTAGTTATGGATAGAATTTCAAAATGATTTCTTCTGAGAAATTGTAGCCTTATAAATGTAGTTTCTAACATCACCAACCACGATCAATTCCAAGTTGAATTGAGTATGTTGTGGCCGAATTACGAAACTGTCTCAGTGATGGAAAACCCTCGTTTTGGCTAGTTGAATGCCTTAATTTGAATTGGGACTTGTTATTTGGAAATTCTAGGTGTTAACTACCTACCAAAAGTATCTTGGATGTTTATTAGACCTTGTCTCCATAGTTGAACCATGTTTGAGAAGATTTCATTGACCCAAAAGTTAGAAAAAGGAAAATTGAAGTACAAGGCAGATTTGCCTTGGAAATTCTTGGAACTTTAGTGGCTTTGTTAACTGACCTTCCGTACGAATTTTTGTATGAAATTTGGAAGAGGAATAGACCTTATATGGTAGGGTAATACTACCAAATTTGGTGCCATTCCAAGTCTATTTCGATGGCCAACCAAAGTCTCAAAGTTCATGTTTCAAATCTGGAAAACCATTGTTCTGTGAGAAATTTTCAGCAACTTTGAGCTACTCTATATATCTTGGCGCTCAAAACTACGATTCTTGTTCCGTTTATTGTGTTTTAAACTTTGATTGTAACTCTAATTGATTTCCAAATTTCAGAGGCTAGTTTACATTCTGTGAATTTTACCGAATTTCCAAAGTTGGCCAAAAACCAACATCGAAACTGTCTCGATAGCCCGAATCAGCGACTTGAAGCTGAAATTTGAATGTCTTCCATTCAGAATCATGGAAAAGTACCTTCTAGGAACTTTTAGTACTCTGGAAGTAGTTTCCAACGGTACTAAGTTTTCCAATTTTGGACCTACAGAGAGTGTGATACGATTTTTCAAAGATTGCTTGTCAAATCTGAAATTTTCGAACTTAAAGGAAATTGAGTCCTTTGCACTCTTTATTTTCCTTCAAGATTGCTTGACCGTTTTACCCTTGATTTCAAGATAAAAATCCAATTTTCCCATGTATTATTAAACTCCACTTTTGAGTCTCGATTTACGAGTAATTAAGGCTCATTTTCATGATATTTTTCTAGATTGTACAAGTGTGCTTTACTTCTTGAATTACTTGGTGAGTGTCGAGTGTATGTGAACTTGATATGTGCTTAATTGCTATTAGTGATTGGAGATTTTGAAAATACTGAGTCGAGTGTGTATTTTATCGCACTCGTTCTCATTTAAATGAAGTGTACTTGAAGTACTTGACATGAAATGCTTGAATTGCATGAAGTGACTTATTAAGTGAATTAAGTGAAGTGTTTATGTGACTATTTATGCTATGGCTGCATAAGTCGATTGGAGTGAATCTCCTCGACTCTTAAGTGTAAGCGTGGGGGACGCCCAATTCTAACTGCCCAACCTTGGACTCGAGCCGGCATGGGTTTGGTCGGGCTCCTTGGTGAACCATGAGAAAAAAATAAGTTTGACCTATTGAGAGGTCTTGCTTGGCATACCCAAGCAGTATCACCTCAAACAAATGAAAGGCGAGCCCGATACAGGGGTATGTAACGGTGAACGGAGACATGATAAGTGAAGTTCTACGGATTATAGCCTACGCGATTGACGGAGTGTCAATTCGTGGAGGTTCTTGATCGTGCAAGTGGAAAATAGCTCCTGAGAGCTCATATAGCCTTGAATTGTTTCTGTTTTACTTTTCTAGCTCGAATTGTTATTTACTTGAATATTTTGCTTTACTTATCAATTGGGATTGTTACTTGAACAACGTGCTTGCATTTGTGTTTTCTTGGCCTCACTAGCGATTGCTCACCTCGTAGATTTGTTTTCCTTAACAGGTATGGACATGGAGCGAAACTCGGAGAAACCCTTTGGATGTACTTTTGTATTAGGGTTTTAAATGTAATTGACTAGACATTGTGGCTGTTGTATATTTTAGGAATTGATGTATCTATTGGGAACCTAATGTAAGAATTGGATAACTGATGTATCTTGAACTCGTGGTGTAAGACTTGGATATTCGATTATGGAAACGACTTTTCTTTATTAGGCTTGTATTAATTGTTATGTATCATTAAGCTTGAATCGAATTGTCTTGAGTCCTGGCGAGAGGTGGGCAGGTGTCCCGCGGATACCCTTCGGTTCGCCTTAGGGAGAAGTGGGGGCGTCACAGTTGGTATCAAAGCTTAGGTTTCAGTTATTTGTAGTGTATCCTAGGCTTAAAAGTTTAGGATGCCGGACTGTGGAACTGGTTGGGAAGTTAAGTGACTGCTTGTGGGGATAAAAATTAGAACCTAGATTTGAATTAATGGACAATTGGGAGTCTCGATCTTGTAAGAGATATCTGTGATAGTATGAGATGATCAAATCCAGTTTATTTAGTATATTTGGACCCACTTAAGCTTTTAATTTTAATTGTAAGTTACGGAAGGTAACGGTGGCATTGAACCGTCTCGGGGACGTATTACGGTGACCATGGTCGTGAAGGGCCTAGGGGAGCTCGTTGGAGGTATAACCCAACTCGCCGAACTAGGAGTTTATGTTATTTTCCTAAGGAATTACTCGTGCCCAAATAATGGGGTGTTAATAGTGGCCGATCATCGGCAGTGGCTATTCGAGGATACTAGGGTAGTTCAAGAGGATAATCGAGAACCGAGTGCAATTGTCGATGCCCAGACTATTAGAATTTCTGAAGTGGAGACTGAGGTACTTAAGGAGCGAGGAAGAGACAAAGGCTCCTAGTGAGCAGCTTAAAAAAAAAATGCTGAGTGTCACGACCCCACCTCCCCCTGAGGCGAACCAGAGGGTTCGGCGGGCCGCCTGCCCAGCTCTCGCCGGGACTCAGTCGTTCACTACAATCCTCAATTGAATTTCAAGATATATATATCAAATATACATCAAAGGTTCCCAAACTTTACATATCAAAAGCGAAGCGTCCACGCTTCCACTGCGCCACTCTGATCCTTGATACCAACTATTATACAGGAGGAAGTCCAAAGCTAGACTATTACACATCCAATCAATTCTAAACGTTCAATACAATCCCAATATGAACGATTACACAAAAGTAAATCCAAGTTCAATCCATCAATCCATACATGAGATAATCCATGATAAACACTACAAGCCCTTCCGTCGCCTTGAGCCCTGTGGAGGGGAATAAAACATTTTGGGGTGAGCTAGAAGCTCAGCGAGTAACCAAGAAATTCAGTTATCAAATCAGTTTCACAATCGTTCATTTCAATAATGTCATGCTTCAACAATCAATGCACTTTCACTTCTCTCATGAGCCAGTGAAATCATGGTACTTAGACGTCCAACGCTCCAAACAATCATTTAACATTGAACATTAACATTGAACATTGAACATTGAGCCCATTGGTGCTCTACAGGAACATTAAACGGTGGAGGAGACGTCGGAGTCTAGCACACGAATTCCAAGTACTCATTTTAGCCAAAACATGTCAAGAACTTATATGCCGGCACACAGGATATGCAATCAAAGAAACGATGCAAGAAACATTTTAAAGTAACGTTGCAAGTAGTTTAAGGTCACTCACCTCCACGGCTCACAATCCTCGTCCAATATAGCCAATTCCATCATTCAAGTCCAAGCCTTTCACATGAAACTTAAGGTAACAAACGCTATTAAAAATCGGACAGCATTTTCCCATAAATTCATCCTTTCCATCCTACAATCAAACCCAATCACATAGCAATTAACCACAATTGCTCAAAACCAGAAAACAGTTTTGACGTCCTTTTGCGGTAATGGCACCAAAGGTACTACGAGTATCGTATG
Source organism: Coffea eugenioides (assembly GCF_003713205.1). NCBI lineage: Eukaryota > Viridiplantae > Streptophyta > Magnoliopsida > Gentianales > Rubiaceae > Coffea > Coffea eugenioides. The sequence goes on from NC_040035.1 coordinate 24,795,257, forward strand.
GAGGTCCAAGACCCACCGTTTCGAAGCTAAGAACCAGGGCTACAACAATGTAGAAGTTCACTCAGTCCAAATCCTAGGACAACAAGGTCAAATATGCAGAATACCAAACCAGAATCGTAATTGCAGGTTCCCAAATCACACAATGCTGTAATTCGTCCAACTCAGTCTACACAGGTCCAAATGAATTGATTCCAAAGGCATATGATAGCTACGGAATCAAGCTACATTTCATCAGAAGACACCAACAACAAAATCCAAACCAATTCCAGTCAAAACAGACGATTACAATCCCAGTTCGCACATTCTGATCACCCAGAACAGCAACAGTAAAAATGACATATCTCACTCTACAACACTCCAAATGACCTGAAAGTTTACAGGAATCTCAAACACATCAATACCTACAACTTTCATGTTTGAAGCAAAGGCCAATTCGGCCTCTATCTATGACCTAAAATTCGGACAGAATGTTGCTTCAAGAACCCTAATTTTCCAGAATTTCTTCCAAACCCAAAATTGGTTGCAATTGTCCACTTTTTCCACCTTCTAGCTTCATTACATAACATTTCCAATCATCATACAAGGCCACAACATCATGATCACATTAAACCAGAAAATTCACCAATAAATTGTAAACTTCACCATTTCATCCAAAAACAAGAATTAAATCACAAAATTCAACACTTTAGCTTCCACTAAGAACAACTCAAGCTTCATTAAGTGTAGGGGAAAGTTCATATACCACTCACCTAGTAAACAAGAGAGGGAGAGTTGTAGGACACCTTAGCTTTTCCAAAAAACTTCACCAAAACACTCACTAACACCAAGTGGAAGGATTTTATGGATTAAAAACTAATTTAGGCAAGTAGTTTGGATGATTTGAGCTAGGAATTTGCCAAGATGTTGAAGAGTTTTGTCTTTCTTCTTTGCTAGAGAGAGAATCGGCCAAGAGGTTGAAGACAAGAATGAATTTTGTGTGATTTTTGAGATATTTAAGCAATTGGTCAAAAGTCAAGAAAATGAATAGTAAGTCATAAGCTATTTCCAATACAATGGTGACACTTGTCACCTTTAGGTTTAAAACTTATCTTTTTGTCTCTCCAATACAAATATCTTAACACATTGTAAACTAATATCACTTAATACAAAATTCCAACAAGTTGTCAAAAATATAATGCATTTACCGCACTTGCGGGTCCCACGTCCAAAATACGCTTTTAATTTCTCAAAAACTAACCGATACTAGAAAAATCATTTGAAAACTATATTTGCTCATAAACTTGATCTGGGGAATTTTTCTAATCAAGAAAATGTAGAAAAGGCGGGCGATTAAATAAAATAAACCCTAGAAAATTAGAAAATTTTCGGGTTCTCAAACTCTTTTTTTTCGGGGCGTCACAATCTCCCCTCCTGAAAAGAATGTCGTCCTCGACATTCCATCTTGTACCACTCAAGTCGAGACATCCCGCAAGAATCACTCAAGAATCAAATCAAACCCACGGTCCGGCATCCTAAACTTCAAGCCTAGGATACACTACAGAGATCTGAAGCCTAAGCTCTGATACCACTTGTCACGACCCCACCTCCCCCTGAGGCGAACCAGAGGGTTCGGCGGGCCGCCTGCCCAGCTCTCGCCGGGACTCAGTCGTTCACTACAATCCTCAATTGAATTTCAAGATATATATATCAAATATACATCAAAGGTTCCCAAACTTTACATATCAAAAGCTAAGCGTCCACGCTTCCACTGCGCCACTCTGATCCTTGATACCAACTATTATACAGGAGGAAGTCCAAAGCTAGACTATTACACATCCAATCAATTCTAAACGTTCAATACAATCCCAATATGAACGATTACACAAAAGTAAATCCAAGTTCAATCCATCAATCCATACATGAGATAATCCATGATAAACACTACAAGCCCTTCCGTCGCCTTGAGCCCTGTGGAGGGGAATAAAACATTTTGGGGTGAGCTAGAAGCTCAGCGAGTAACCAAGAAATTCAGTTATCAAATCAGTTTCACAATCGTTCATTTCAATAATGTCATGCTTCAACAATCAATGCACTTTCACTTCTCTCATGAGCCAGTGAAATCATGGTACTTAGACGTCCAACGCTCCAAACAATCATTTAACATTGAACATTAACATTGAACATTGAGCCCATTGGTGCTCTACAGGAACATTAAACGGTGGAGGAGACGTCGGAGTCTAGCACACGAATTCCAAGTACTCATTTGAGCCAAAACATGTCAAGAACTTATATGCCGGCACACAGGATATGCAATCAAAGAAACGATGCAAGAAACATTTTAAAGTAACGTTGCAAGTAGTTTAAGGTCACTCACCTCCACGGCTCACAATCCTCGTCCAATATAGCCAATTCCATCATTCAAGTCCAAGCCTTTCACATGAAACTTAAGGTAACCAACGCTATTAAAAATCGGACAGCATTTCCCCATAAATTCATCCATTCCATCCTACAATCAAACCCAATCACATAGCAATTAACCACAATTGCTCAAAACCAGAAAACAGTTTTGACGTCCTTTTGCGGTAATGGCACCAAAGGTACTACGAGTATCGGATGGAGGTCCAAGACCCACCGTTTCGAAGCTAAGAACCAGGGCTACAACAATGTAGAAGGTCACTCAGTCCAAATCCTAGCACAACTAGGTCAAATATGCAGAATACCAAACCAGAATCGCAATTGCAGGTTCCCAAATCACACAATGCTGTAATTCGTCCAACTCAGTCTACACTGGTCCAAATGCATTGATTCCAAAGGAATATGATAGCTAAGGAATCAAGCTACATTTCATCAGAAGACACCAACAACAAAATCCAAACCAATTCCAGTCAAAACAGACGATTACAATCCCAGTTCGCACATTCTGATCACCCAGAACAGCAACAGTAAAAATGACATATCTCACTCTACAACACTCCAAATGACCTGAAAGTTTACAAGAATCTCAAACACATCAATACCTACAACTTTCATGTTTGAAGCAAAGGCCAATTCGGCCTCTATCTATGACCTAAAATTCGGACAGAATGTTGCTTCAAGAACCCTAATTTTCCAGAATTTCTTCCAAACCCAAAATTGGTTGCAATTGTCCACTTTTTCCACCTTCTAGCTTCATTACATAACATTTCCAATCATCATACAAGGCCACAACATCATGATCACATTAAACCAGAAAATTCACCAATAAATTGTAAACTTCACCATTTCATCCAAAAACAAGAATTAAATCACAAAATTCAACACTTTAGCTTCCACTAAGCACAACTCAAGCTTCATTAAGTGTAGGGGAAAGTTCATATACCACTCACCTAGTAAACAAGAGAGGGAGAGTTGTAGGACACCTTAGCTTTTCCAAAAAACTTCACCAAAACACTCACTAACACCAAGTGGAAGGATTTTATGGAGTAAAAACTAATTTAGGCAAGTAGTTTGGATGATTTGAGCTAGGAATTTGCCAAGATGTTGAAGAGTTTTGTCTTTCTTCTTTGCTAGAGAGAGAATCGGCCAAGAGGTTGAAGACAAGAATGAATTTTGTGTGATTTTTGAGATATTTAAGCAATTGGTCAAAAGTCAAGAAAATGAATAGTAAGTCATAAGCTATTTCCAATACTGTAACAGCCCCACTTTCCCGTAAGGCGAACCAAAGGGGTTAGCGGACTGCCTGCCCAGCTCTCGCCAGGACTACGGATCAGATTAGAGCTATCTATTGCGATCCGGAACTTACAAACGCGCGTAAACAAATCAAAATAGTAAAATAACCCAGAATAAAATAAAATGAAATCCGGAGTCGGCCATGAATAGTAACCGACCCGTCAGAACCCAACCGAAATAGCTAACAAACATTCACATCTGAACTTTAGCGTTTACCAATCAAAATGACATACAAAAGTTTCAAAAGTTAATATATACACACGGTTTGCCAAATCAAAAACAAACGCCCCAAAAGTACACTTAGGGTTTTAATACATGAGCTATGCAAAAGATATGTTCAACTAGCTCAATTTGGCAGCCATTTGTCAAATCCAGTCCAAAAGTATTTATTTTTCCTGTAAGGAAAACAAAAGAAACAGAACGGGGTGAGCTTGCGCTCAATGAGGTACCAAACAGATAGCATTAAAATCATGGCATTTCACATTTAACAAATCAGATACACATGTCAGATGTAAAGCAAAGGAACCAATGATTCAAATCAGAAGGATACGGGTGGCTCTCAGGAGCCAAATTTCCAGCGCAATACTTGATCCAAACCGGTTGACTCTCCGTCAACGTATATAGAACCAATGCGTCCGTAGACCCCTCTTATCACCGAATTCCGTCCACCAAACACCCTTTTACCGGGCCCGCTCACCTCAAACGAACAAAAATGGTAATACTCGAGTATACCGGAATCAAGGGTCTCAATACCCAAAAATCCCCGAACAGACTACCGTGGTTCGTTATCTAATCGTCCAGGCCCTTGCCGGCCCGACTCGAATAACTTAGCCACAGGATTGAGCTCATAGGTCATAGAAATCCGAACAGATTCAGACACAGATAACAGATTCAAATTTTACATAGTAAATTGGCATATGAACAGACTAGAGAACGAGTGTGATAAAGTACACCCTCGTCTCGAACAAATAAACAGATTTCAGAGCAGAAATCAAGTTAAATAGCAATGGAGGGGAGTGGTACACTCACCGGCTCAACTTCAAAAGTTTTCACTTCAGATTGGCCTTAATCGCCAAGAAACCCTAAAATAATCAAAATAAATCAATTGAAGGTTTTACTTCCAGAATCGAGTAAACACAATGCACATGAGGCTCGACTACTAGTCGTATGCCTCGCCAAAATAATTACTAATGCAAGGGTGGAAAACATGATTTTCTTCGAAACAAAAAGGTAACATGAAGACTTAGGCGCAAACAACCCAAAAGCCTTTCATTCTACCAAAAGGCAAATCCAACTTAAAGGAACCAACGGCCTAGAAAATCGGGCAGCACTTCCCCTAAAATTCTTACTTTTCCAGCCATTAAGGCTTCATTATTTTTCTTCAATCACAACCCAACAACACACAGATAAGCATTTCATGTCAAGAGCCGTTCCATAGGCTCACAATATCATAAAACAAGAAACCATACCGAGCCATAAACAACACCAATTCACAACCCCAATAGGGTTTTATAAACATATACAAGCATGAAAGCAAACCAGAAATTAAGAAAGGGCTTTAACCTAAGCCTTGATAAGAAAACCGGATTTGACCTCATAATGCGGTAATGGCACAACTCTCACTACAAATGTCGGATGGGGGTGTAAGACCCACTATTTCGAAGCCAAGAAACAGAGCTACAACAATGTAGAAGGCCTCTCAGTCCAAATCCTAGAACAACTAGGTCAAAAGTGCCAAATACCAAACCAGAATTACCAAAACAGGTTTGCAAAACACACAAAACTGTAATACGTCAATCTCAGCCTACACAGGTCCAAATGCCGAAATTCCAAAGGCATAAGTTAGCTAAAACATCCAGCTACATTTACTCAAAAGACACCAACTTCAAAATCCAAACCAATTCCAGTCAAAACAGGCAATTACTATCGCAGTTCGGACATTCTGTGCACCAAAAACAGCAACAGTAAAAACTGTATAACTCTCTCTATACTACTCCAAATGCCCTGAAATTTTGTAGGCACACTAAACTCATCAATACCTACAACTTTCATGTTTTGAGCAAAGTCCAATTCGGCCTCTAACTATGACCTAAAATTTCGGACAGAATAGGGGTTCAAGAACCCTAACTTTTCACATTTCATTCCAAATCCAAAATTGGTTGCATGTAACCACAATTCACACCTACTAGAGCCAAAGCCCCTTATTACCAACCATCATACTAGTCCAAAACATCAAAATCATATGAAACCAGAAAATTCATCATAAAATGGAAAACTTCACCAAAACTCTTCAAATCAAGAAATAAATCACATTTTCCAACACTCAAGCCACTTCTAAGCATAATATAACCATCATTAGATGTAGTAGGGTGTTCAAGCATCACTTACCAAGCAATCAAGAGAGATAGGGAGTGTGGACACCTTAGCTCTTCAAATCAACTTCACTAATACACTCAAGAGCACCAAAGGAAGGAATTTCATGGAGTAGATTCTAGTTTAAGGACTTGAGTTGGGTGATTTGAGCTTGTTGGAAGCTTAAACTTGGAAGAGTTTTTCTTTCTTCTTTGATGAGAGGTTCGGCCAACACAAGGGAAGAAAATGGTGAATTTTGTGAATTTTTGGAGATATTTAACCAATTTTGGTCAAAGGTCAAAATAGTGAATAGTAACTCTTAAAGTCAAACCAATGGAAAATTGACACTTGGCACTCTAATAAATGCATTCCTATCCTTTCTTTTCTCTATCACATCAATCAAATCTCACTCTCTACTTATCTCGTAACATCCAATAACTTTTCCACAGTATCCGAAACTTAACCGTATTGGCCGAATTTTCCCGAACTTTTCGCACTCGTGGGTCCCACGTCCAATATATATTCTTAATTTTCTAAAAACTATCCAATACGAGAAAACTCATCTTAAAACTATAATTACTCATAAAATTCACCAGGAAAATATTCCTAAGCCAGAAAATGCAGAAAACATGCAATTAAGGGGAAATAAACCCTAGGGAAAATATTAGGGTTTTACGGGTTCTCACAAATACAATGGTGACACTTGTCACCTTTAGGTTTAAAACTTATCTTTTTGTCTCTCCAATACAAATATCTTAACACATTGTAAACTAATATCACTTAATACAAAATTCCAACAAGTTGTCAAAAATATAATGCATTTACCGCACTTGCGGGTCCCACGTCCAAAATACGCTTTTAATTTCTCAAAAACTAACCGATGCTAGAAAAATCATTTGAAAACTATATTTGCTCATAAACTTGATCTGGGGAATTTTTCTAATCAAGAAAATGTAGAAAAGGCGGGCGATTAAATAAAATAAACCCTAGAAAATTAGAAAATTTTCGGGTTCTCAAACTCATTTTTTTCGGGGCGTCACAATCTCCCCTCCTTAAAAGAATGTCGTCCTCGACATTCCATCTTGTACCACTCAAGTCGAGACATCCCGCAAGAATCACTCAAGAATCAAATCAAACCCACGGTCCGGCATCCTAAACTTTAAGCCTAGGATACACTACAGAGATCTGAAGCCTAAGCTCTGATACCACTTGTCACGACCCCACCTCCCCCTGAGGCGAACCAGAGGGTTCGGCGGGCCGCCTGCCCAGCTCTCGCGGGGACTCAGTCGTTCACTACAATCCTCAATTGAATTTCAAGATATATATATCAAATATACATCAAAGGTTCCCAAACTTTACATATCAAAAGCGAAGCGTCCACGCTTCCACTGCGCCACACTGATCCTTGATACCAACTATTATACAGGAGGAAGTCCAAAGCTAGACTATTACACATCCAATCAATTCTAAACGTTCAATACAATCCCAATATGAACGATTACACAAAAGTAAATCCAAGTTCAATCCATCAATCCATACATGAGATAATCCATGATAAACACTACAAGCCCTTCCGTCGCCTTGAGCCCTGTGGAGGGGAATAAAATATTTTGGGGTGAGCTAGAAGCTCAGCGAGTAACCAAGAAATTCAGTTATCAAATCAGTTTCACAATCGTTCATTTCAATAATGTCATGCTTCAACAATCAATGCACTTTCACTTCTCTCATGAGCCAGTGAAATCATGGTACTTAGACGTCCAACGCTCCAAACAATCATTTAACATTGAACATTAACATTGAACATTGAACATTGAGCCCATTGGTGCTCTACAGGAACATTAAACGGTGGAGGAGACGTCGGAGTCTAGCACACGAATTCCAAGTACTCATTTGAGCCAAAACATGTCAAGAACTTATATGCCGGCACACAGGATATGCAATCAAAGAAACGATGCAAGAAACATTTTAAAGTAACGTTGCAAGTAGTTTAAGGTCACTCACTTCCACGGCTCACAATCCTCGTCCAATATAGCCAATTCCATCATTCAAGTCCAAGCCTTTCACATGAAACTTAAGGTAACCAACGCTATTAAAATCGGACAGCATTTCCCCATAAATTCATCCTTTCCATCCTACAATCAAACCCAATCACATAGCAATTAACCACAATTGCTCAAAACCAGAAAACAGTTTTGACGTCCTTTTGCGGTAATGGCACCAAAGGTACTACGAGTATCGGATGGAGGTCCAAGACCCACCATTTCGAAGCTAAGAACCAGGGCTACAACAATGTAGAAGGTCACTCAGTCCAAATCCTAGCACAACTAGGTCAAATATGCAGAATACCAAACCAGAATCGTAATTGCAGGTTCCCAAATCACACAATACTGTAATTCGTCCAACTCAGTCTACACAGGTCCAAATGCATTGATTCCAAAGGCATATGATAGCTAAGGCATCAAGCTACATTTCATCAGAAGACACCAACAACAAAATCCAAACCAATTCCAGTCAAAACAGACGATTACAATCCCAGTTCGCACATTCTGATCACCCAGAACAGCAACAGTAAAAATGACATATCTCACTCTACAACGCTCCAAATGACCTGAAAGTTTACAGGAATCTCAAACACATCAATACCTACAACTTTCATGTTTGAAGCAAAGGCCAATTCGGCCTCTATCTATGACCTAAAATTCGGACAGAATGTTGCTTCAAGAACCCTAATTTTCCAGAATTTCTTCCAAACCCAAAATTGGTTGCAATTGTCCACTTTTTCCACCTTCTAGCTTCATTACATAACATTTCCAATCATCATACAAGGCCACAACATCATGATCACATTAAACCAGAAAATTCACCAATAAATTGTAAACTTCAACATTTCATCCAAAAACAAGAATTAAATCACAAAATTCAACACTTTAGCTTCCACTAAGCACAACTCAAGCTTCATTAAGTGTAGGGGAAAGTTCATATACCACTCACCTAGTAAACAAGAGAGGGAGAGTTGTAGGACACCTTAGCTTTTCCAAAAAACTTCACCAAAACACTCACTAACACCAAGTGGAAGGATTTTATGGAGTAAAAACTAATTTAGGCAAGTAGTTTGGATGATTTGAGCTAGGAATTTGCCAAGATGTTGAAGAGTTTTGTCTTTCTTCTTTGCTAGAGAGAGAATCGGCCAAGAGGTTGAAGACAAGAATGAATTTTGTGTTATTTTTGAGATATTTAAGCAATTGGTCAAAAGTCAAGAAAATGAATAGTAAGTCATAAGCTATTTCCAATACAATGGTGACACTTGTCACCTTTAGGTTTAAAACTTATCTTTTTGTCTCTCCAATATGTCGCGCCCCACTTTTTGAATGGTGAGTTGTGTGAACGTGTGCAAAATGAAAATAAAGGCCATGGGACTTAATAATGCGACGGTTTGGCCATATAAAGTTCAAAAAGGGTTTTTCGTATCAAAAATGGAGTCGCCACTTGGTATAGGGTTAGGGTGTACCAAGTCACCCAAAAATGATTTTTGTTTTTGAATAAAAAAGTAAATAAACCCTTTTAGAGAACTTTTGGGTCTACGTAACCAAAAGAGGGATCGGGGGTCACATTTGACGAAGGGGAAGGCAAGGATAAAAATCCAAGGCACCCCTTCGACCTAGCCAAGGCTAGTTGCGTGACTTAAACCAATTTTTCCTAATTTTTCTACCCAAGGTATGTATCGCGTGTTGGATATGTCTATATGAATGCAAAAACCTAGACCTAGGGGGACATGGGGGAAATTTCTCTTCAAAGGTTGAGTGGTGCCAATCACATTAATTGTGAAGCCCAACAATGATCCTTTTGGAGAGGTCACACCTAAACCTAAATGATGTGAAAAATGAGTGAATGAATGCATGCCATGAAAAATGTGAGTTTGTGTGAAAAAGTAATAAAAACAATAGTGTGAGTGGAAGTGTGCAAAGAAAATGTCCTTGAATGTAAAAGTGTTGGGGTGCAAATGAAAAAGTGCTCGTGTGCAAGTGAATAAAAATATGGCATAGATGGTAGTGTGCAAATGGGTGTAATTTGTGAGGTAGAAAAATAAATAAGTGATAGGAGAAGTGCGTGAACATAGCATGTGAAGTGAGAAAATCATAAGTAGTGAAAAATGTAGATGAAAGAGTGAAATGATAAGATGAGATGCATGATCCTATTGGAGTGCATCAAGTCGGGTACGGGAGAGCTAAGTCGTGACTCAATTTTCCCTTTGATAGAGGGAATATAAGCATGCTAAGGCTTAGAAAAAGCCACACTCGTCTATATCCCATATTTAAGGGGACTCTTCAGGCAAATGTACCCTATAACTAGCATGAGATGCAAAAATCCTAAAATGAGGGGAAAAGGGGCTCGAGGAGCATGCCAAATGATAAAACTAAGAAAAATGCATGACATGTAGTGGACATGCAAATATGCACTAACAAAAGGGGATGGCCTATTGGGTCTAGCGTTGGACTAGCCCTTTCTATGAATTCCTAATGAAATAATGAGCCACAACTAGCATTGGACTAGTGTGGTGACGTACATTCATCAATCACATTCATTCATGGCTATGGAAAGCGATTAGACATGCCAAACACCTATAAGCACATAGCACATAACAATTAGCATGCTCGACTAAATGCAAGAACCTAATAAAGCAAATTAACACATAGCAACAAAAACAAGCAATCAAGCTAATAAACCTATTACATTTGCTAGCTAGGCACAATGTCTTCAATAGGTCTTCATCAAGTGCTCCCCAAGCCCTATCTATTACAAGCCAAGAGGTGTACACATACCCCATAATGAATAACTTAAATTACAAGCCAAGAGGTGTACACATACCCCATAATGAATAACTTTAAATAAAAGCAAAAGTAAATGAAATGAATGCAAGGAATTAAGGAAAGGCAAGGAAAGCGAAGTAGACATGCCTATTCACATAACACGTAGGAGCACATAGGAGAAATGAAAAATCAAGGGGATAGAGGTTACCTCCCTTGCAATTGGGCCCCAATGAAGTGAAATCACTTATTTATCCTCCAAAATAAAAGAAATGGTCAAGGTACCAATTTATTTGGAAAAATTAAAGAAAGTAGGCAAACACAAGCTCACTTGGTCATAAAGCCCCTAAAGTCATGACTTAAGCGCAATTGAAACAAAACATGGTAGTTAATTGAAGCAAACAAGCAATGAAGTTGCACAAATCAAAATTATCAAGGACCAATTTGATGAAATTCTTTAATTGATTGGGTCCTAGTGGAGCAAGGAGAGACTTGGGGGGCCAAAGTGTAAAATCTGGAAATTATTTCATGCAAATTCATGCAAGCTACGTGGAAAGCCTTTTGCAAATTTCCAGCTATCATTCTCTGTTGCTACTTTCATTCGAGAGCCTTTGCAACTTCAGGGAATTTTCGGCAAAACAAGATTCATGCAGCACTTTTATCCATTTCCAATTAGACATAGCCAAAACAATGAGATTTTTGGAAGATTTTCCATGCAAAGCGTGCAACTTAGGAAGAAAAATGGGCTTTCTGCAATCTGAAAAATGAATGAAATCTGCTGCAACTCTATGTTTACAAATGCCTAGCTCTTAATCCCAACTTGGATTGTATATTTCTTAAAACCAAACCTGTAACTTTAGGCTAAGCAAAACATATAATCACCACCACTAAAAACAAACAGAAGGCTTAGGAAAAGATCATGCAAAAATTCTGGAAAACATACAAAGGTGGTTCAGCAATTTAGTTGTTCATTTTGCAGCAAAGCCTTGGACATGATTCAAAGGTTTTAAGGGCTCAGCCATGTAAACTCAAACCAAAATAAACACTGCCCCTTTCCACACCAGATTAACCATCAAATTGAGATGGTCAACTTGGTGAAAGATCACGGAGAAAAGAACAACAAAACAGATACAGCAACCTTTCCCTGCTTCAAAAACTCTTGGCAGTTGCTAAGGGATTTCTGCAACAAACTAGATACTAGTTTTCGATTTTCAAACACAGATTTTAGCCTCAAAACACAACTTCGAACAATACAAAATCAGCCAAGCATCATGACTTTGATCCAAACACAAGCCCATTGGAGCTTAGTGTCTGAACATACAAGAGGAGGCTCGGCCTTGCAGATTGCTTCGAGGAAGAAAACGATGAAGAAAATGCAGCAGCTCTTAATTTCTTACATCTTAGCTTAAACATATTTGCATGCAATCAAGTTCTACCAGTTGATCATCCAAAGACCAAATGCAAGAAATTCACCCCCATTATCATCAAATGCCACCCAAGCATAAACTGTCTTGCAGATTTGAACAAAGCCAACGGACAAAATGCAGCAAAGAAAAGAGCGAACTTGCAGTTAAAAATTCTAAGCACAAAACAGGCAAAGCTGCAAACTTTCTGCAATTTTTGGTTCGACCAAAACACAATCGTACAGTCCTACTGATTCAACACATACGCTCCAAACATCACAACTTTATCAGCAAAGAACCATCAACTAATCACAGCAGCAAAGACAGAAGCAAATAATCGATAAAGAAGACAGCTTTCTACCATAAGAGATGAGTATCTTACCTTAATGAAGCGTGGGATGATTGCTGAAGTGGTTTCTGGCTGATCTTCAAAGGGACGTCAATGGAGTAACGATGAGAAGGATCGGTCACCTTCTTGCAAACCCAAACTCTTCCCAGCCGCAGAGCTTCTTCTTTCGGCCAAAGATTTTGCCACTGCCTACCTCTCACTCTCTCCCCTTTTATCAGTTTCTCTTAGCCGTCCACCCCAAGGCCTTCCTTGCTCTCTCGGCTGTTTTTCCCTCAAAACCTAATCACTCTATTGATTCCTACTCTCAGCCGTCACCTCATTTTTCAAAAACCCCCTCCCGTAGTTCCTCTCTTGCTCCCTTTGCTCTCTGTTTTCTCTCTTCTCTCTCGGCCAGATTTTTTAGTCTATCTCCCTCTCTCTCAAAGCTGCGTTTTTTATGTTCAAAGCCATCAGATTTTCCCGTCACTTTTTGGTTCCTCTCTATCCCTCAGCCGTTACTCCTAGCCTCTCTCTATCTCCCCCAAACTCTCTCTTTTAGTTTTTCTCTCGCTGTCCCACTCTCAATCCCTCAGCTCTCTTGGCTCTTGTGTTTTTCCTTTGCCGTTCTTTCCAAAGAACTCTCCCCCCGTATCCTCTCTTTTTGCGGCTGCTTTGCTGCTTTTCTTTTTATATCAAATGATCCCCTTCAACCCTAAAACCTCAGTCCTTTCTCTTCAAATATTGCAGCCCAAGGGACTGCCCAGGTCCTCTCTTGCAAGCTGCGAAAATACGCAGCTTGCTGTCGCGTGGTCCCTTTTTTTTTTTTTTTGTAAAAGTATAATATAAATAGCTAATTTCCTAATGATAAATAATAACAAATAAATGCAGAAAAGCTAATTAAGATAAAACGACATGCTAATTTTCTTTCTTTCTTTTCTTCTTTTTCCTTTTTCCTTTTTCAATTTTTCATCATTTCTCTTTTCTTTTCTTTTCCCCAAGCAATTCTATGCTAAAAACTTAAAAATAAAAATAAAAATAAAACTAAAAACTAAAAACTAAAAATCGAATAAAACTAACACAACAAATAAATAAACTAAAAATAAACAGTAAACGAAATTACACCAAAAATTTGGTGTCTACACAATACAAATATCTTAACACATTGTAAACTAATATCACTTAATACAAAATTCCAACAAGTTGTCAAAAATATAATGCATTTACCGCACTTGCGGGTCCCACGTCCAAAATACGCTTTTAATTTCTCAAAAACTAACCGATACTAGAAAAATCATTTGAAAACTATATTTGCTCATAAACTTGATCTGGGGAATTTTTCTAATCAAGAAAATGTAGAAAAGGCGGGCGATTAAATAAAATAAACCCTAGAAAATTAGAAAATTTTCGGGTTCTCAAACTCATTTTTTTCGGGGCGTCACACTGAGAACCGACTTGCAAGGGTAGTATACGGAATTAGAGACCGGACGGATAAGTCGATGGTTGGGTGTGTTACCTTGGTTGAACAAGAGGAGAATGACAAGATACTCTATAAGGGACATGAGATTAAAACTCCTAGTTCTGGAAATGAAAATGATCCTACGGAGATAGTAGAGACTTTTGGCTCCGCTAATCACTAAGCTAGTGATTTAAACTACTTTAATAGTTTTGCCAAAGATGGATGGGGTGGTGCTCGCTGAAAGACCATTGCATTTTGTATTTTGTTTCACTATTTTTCCTACCTTTTTGAAGTAATTAAATGTTACTCATGAGATGTTTGACTTTATTGCTTTATGACTTCAAATCTATGATTGGGTTGTACACATTTGCGATTATTTCGGTGTCTTCCCTTTTATGCTTGTATTTGTTTAGCGTGATCAAGATGCCACTTTTCAAACTTCGTTTATGTGCACTCATTTTATGTCATGTCTTTATAAATGTTAAATTTATGAGCGGCCAAAAAAGTGAAAAGGGACCGACGGCGAGGGGTTGAGCAACCCAAGCTCAAGGGGATGATTAGGGAATGACTGTTGGACCGAACCAAAACCCTAGAAATGAAGGAAAACAATCGCGTAGCTATTGCTATTGACCAGATGATTGATGTCCGAGCACGATTAGCTGAGCACTAAAACTCTAAACCAACCAACTTGGGGACCAAGAAAAGTGTGAGGAATTGAGCAATTCTTGAAGTTCGCCCATCTGGGTTTCATGGAAGATCTAACCTTAAAATAGTAGAATTGATTTGAGGGGATAAAATAAGGTGCTAATGAAAGCAAGATATTCTGGTTTCTTCTTGAACAACTTTGTAGATAAGTATTGGAGAGTGAACTAAGACATGGAATTTTTATATTAAGGAATATGGTTCCCGTATTTTGTTGTGTTTGTAAGTAATGATAGTAATCTCGTGGAGACTCAAGAGCTCGCCCGTATTAAGCAGGAAATAGTTAAGATTTATATTCCGGAGCAACCTATAAGCAAAAGAATGCAAGAGTAATAGGGTTCGAGCTTCCATTATGAATGGCTACTCATTTCGATCCTTTGATTTACCTGGCAAGCTAGCATTTGACTTAAGCCAACCGGTAAGATGTCAACTTTGGAAGAAATGCGTAAGGAAATGGACATTCTTCGAAATGAGGTAGAATTTCAAAGGAAACTGGCTGACTACTGAGAAGGACGGTGGAAACAAAAATATGCCGAGAAAACTGAGTTGCTACGTAAGAACGTAGAACTGGAGAAGAAATACAAAGGAAAACCTCAAACTGGTCAAGCCGTCACTTCTCACGCAAATTGTGGATACTATGGCAAGATTAACCACATTGAAACCAAGTGCTGGATAAAGCAAAGAAAGTGTCTGAGGTGCGATAGTGTCGAGCATAAGCTTTCGAATGGCCTTAGTACCTCTAAAAAGAGGAAATACTCAGCAGCCAGCTAGATCAGCCACCAAGCAATCGAGAGCCAGAGGGGGGTCTAAGCACTGCAAGTTTTACGAGTGGGGGTGGTTAACTCCACTCGAGGGATAGCGGTTGTAGTTTTACCCTATACCAGACTGGCACTTTTGGAGATTTAATCTTTTGTATAAGGAAAAAACTTTTGTTATTTTGTATCTTGGCAACTTGGCACGTTTTATTATAATCTTGTTGTTCCCACTTTTCCTTTTGAAATGATCGATAAATCTCTTCCAACTGGATGTAATTATTATGATCTTTATGACATATGAAAATTGATTCTATGACTTACAAGTATATTTAAACTTTGCCCCACACTTTTAGATTTATACTAAGACATGAATAGTAGTAGATGTAGTCAAGATCGTACTTGAGAGCCTATGTAACCCTGAGGTCTTGGAGGTGACAAGGAAATCTTGTGAGTTCTGGTTAGTAGAAAATTTTTTTGATAGATTTGATGAGCCTAACAATGAAGGGATAGGATATGATATTTGGAATGGAAGTTTGAGACTGTACATAGACTATCGCAACCTGAACTATGTGACTAGTAAGAACAAATGTTCCGTCACCTCACATAAACGAGAATTTTGATCAATGGCAAGGGGCCATGGTATTATTCAAGTTGAATTTAAAGTAGAGCTATTACCGATTGAGGATCTTAGAAACTGATGTGTTTAAGACCACTCCCAATTCAAGATGGGAACACTTTGAATTCTCAGTTGCGCCCTTTTGGGTTGACTAATGCACTAGCAGCAATTATGGCCTTACTGCATTGGGGTTTTAAACCGTATTTGGATTAATCTGTGGTGGCATTTATTGATAATATATCGGTATATTCTAAGGTTTGAGAAGATCATGAAAGACACCTGATAATAGTTTTACAAACCCCGAGAGAGAGCGCCAACTTTTGTTAAGTTCAATAAATGTGAGTTCGATTGGAAGAAATAGCCTTTCTAGGTTATACAATATCTAAGGAAGGAATTGTTATTGACTCGGCTAAAGTGGAAGCTATTTAAGAGAAAACGACAAGAAAATCCTGCCAAAATTTGGAGTTCTTAGAGTTAGCCGAATATTACCTTTGGTTTATCAAGGAATTTTCTAAGAGTGCAAGACTTGGCAAGTTATTTGCGATTCTAAATGTGGGGAAGAATTTTGAAAGTGAAAAATGTTTGACCGATGCACCTGTGTTAGCCTTACTGAGCGGAGGAAGTAGTTTTGTGATTTATGCAGATGCTTCAAAGGATGGTTTAGAATGTATATTAGTAATACATAATGAGGTGATTGTATATGCCTCTAGAAAGTTAAATATCATGAGAAAACGTAGCCAAATCATGATTTGGAGTTAGTGGCTATAATAGTTGCATTAAAGAAATAAGGACATTATCTATATGAAGTAGACATGAAACCGATTAAGTTGCCATATGACTTGGAAGTTAAAATACCTATGGGGGAAAAATCAAGGCTTGATTGCTAGTTGAATGAATAGAAATTGTGAAGTATGGGTTGGAAAACGTGAGTTAGTGACTGATCTAGTAGACTTAACCATTAAGGGAATGATATTGCCTTAGATGTGAATTTCCTGGGCGAAATTCTTTTATGAAGGGGAGGATGTGTGGACCCGAAATTTTACTTATTTTAATGTTATTTTACCGGGTTAATTAATTATTTATTCACCCGTTTACCCCTAATAATTTATTTCAACCATTTTAAGTCCATTTGTATGGAACAATGTCTTCCTTGTGTTTTAAAACGTTTCGTTAGAAAAATTTATTTTTCGAAAACTCGTTTAGTAAGGAATAACGAGTATACGTTTTTCGAGGTAAACTTCGATTCGAGAGTGTAATTACCTTGGAGAATTAAGGATGAGCAATAGTGGACAAAGAAGAGTTAATTGAGAGATTCGATGTGATTAAATTAATTAAAGCTCTTATTGCTTGCGCTTCGATGGTTTCTCAAAAGTCGTACCGCGTGACAAATTGGAGATTTGAGGAAGTAATATTTGTGAGAACTCATGTTTTATTTGTAAAATAATTATTTTATAATTATTTACCATAGTAGTAGTTAATTATACTATCGTTATAGGAATTTCTTAGAAATTTCGCTTTACCGCGCGCGAGTCGGGAGTTCGCGTTTTCGCGCGCGCGACCAATTGAGGGACTTTAGACCTTTATTTTTAGACTATTAAGAATGAATAATAATAGTATCAATGGAAGTGCATTAGAGGTTTAGTGCACTAGTGAAACCAACTCGAGAGGAAACGAGCACGAAACGCGCGCGTACGCTCACTATTCTTGGTTGACTTTTGGAGTAATTCTAGCCACAAACTCTTAAGCTTCTCAAGGAAGCCTTATTCATCAGCCAACCGTCTCTTTCCTTTCTCATCTAGCATGGCCGAACACTACAAGGAGAAGAGGAAGAAAAGCTTCTCCATTTTTGCTTCAATCTTGCACCATTTTGCTCCAATCTTTCACTCCAAGCTCACCACACAAACCTACAACAACTTGGAGACTATCTTGGACTAGGAGAGGAGCAACTAATCCATGGTTTCTTGGAGCTTTCTAGTGGCCGAAAATCTGGTCTTCAACATCCAAGGAGGTAACAAATCATCCAACCCTTGAAACTTGATTTTTGTAAGCTAGATTGGACTTAGAAACTTGTAGCTTCATGTGGGTAGCTTTAGATGGTTGAAAATAACTTGAATGGGCTCTATGAAATCCCACAATGGACTTGATGATCTGATTTGATAATTTTGAATGTTATTTATGTTGATTAAGTGTTAAACTAGTGTATATAAATTGAAAAAGTGGAAAGAAATCAAAGGAAAGCTTGCATGGGAGGAGTGCCGATTCTGCCCTGTTATTACCGCACCCTTGGTGCAATTTTTTTGTGGTCAAATTGCCTTGATTTTGATATAGATATGTTGTATAGGTTGTGTGGAAAGTTTCCACAAAAAATCACTTGATTTGGTTGGGTAAATGTTTGGATTTCGAAAATTCTTCATAGCTGGAAAACGTGTCCAGAGGCACTCTGGCAGCGAAATTTAAATGACCATAACCCTTTACTCCGACATCGAAATCAAGTGCTTTTTGCGGTATTTGAAACTAGACACTTCAAGTTTTCTAACGGTATAAAATGCAGCCCCTGATTCCACTTGAGTGAACCGTACCAGCCTTTCAAATTCACCTGTCCTGTTTCTTGGCTATGTTTGAAAACCTGTTATGTGCTGCTACTTGTTGCTTGAATATGAGCTAGTTATGGACAGAATTTCAAAATTCTTTTTTCTGAAAAATTGTAACCTTATGAATGTATTTTCCAACGCCACCAACCACGCTCAATTCCAAGTTGAATTGAGTGAGTTGTGGCCGAATTACAAAACTGTCTCAGTGATGGAAAACCCTCGTTTTGGCTAGTTGAATGCCTTAATTTGAATTGGGACTTGTTATTTTGAAATTCTTCGAGTTAACCACCTACCAAAAGTATCTTCGGTATTTATTAGACCTTGTCTTCATAATTGAACCATGTTTCAGATGATTTCATTGACCCAAAAGTTAGAAAAAGGAAAATTGAAGTACAAGGCAGATTTGCTTTGGAAATTCTTGGAATTTAGTGGCTTTGTTAACTGACCTCCCATATGAATTTTTGCTTGAAATTTGGCATAGGAATAGCCCTTATATGATAGGGTAATACTACCAAATTTGGTACCATTCCAAGTCTATTTCGATGCCCAACCAAAGTCTCAAAGTTCATGTTTCAAATCTGGAAAACCCTTGTTCAGTGAGAAATTTTCAGCAACTTTGAGCTACTATATCTTGGCGCTCAAAACTCCGATTCTTGTTCTGTTTATTGTGTTTTAAACTTTGACTATAACTCTAATTGATTTCCAAATTTCAGAGGCTAGTTCACATTTTGTGAATTTTACCAAATTTCCAAAATTGGCCAAAAACCAACCTCGAAACTGTCTCGATAGCCGAAATCAGCGACTTGAACCTGAAATTTGAATGTCTTCCATTTTGAATCATGGAAGGGTGCCTTCTAGGAACTTTTAGTACTCTGGAATTAGTTTCCAACGCTACCAATTTTTCCAATTTTGGACCTACATAGAGTGAGATACGATTTTTCAAAGATTGCTTGTCAAATCTGAAATTTCTGAATTTAAAGGGAATTGAGTCCTTTACACTCTTTATTTTCCTTCGAGATTGCTTGACCGTTGATAAGTGACTAATTTACGTAATAATTGTATGACATTTTATATTATTTTTAGTCACTTTGGTTATATTATTGGAAGAATATGAATCATTTTGGCTATAATTGGTGAATAAATGTTTTTAAGTGATTAAATGAGGTTTTTATCACTTTTTACTTGGATTTTGTGTATTTTGACAGTTTTGACATATTTTCGTATTTCGGCTATAACTTGAGTTACAATGATCGGATTGGGATGATTCTTGAACCCATTTGAAGATAAGAGATAGATCTACAACTTTGGTGAAGACATCTAAATTCAGTTTGAAGGTGTTCCAGGTCAAAATGCCGAATTACAATAGCAAATTTCTACTGGTCGAAGCTGGAACAGGGCAATGAGCAGGTAATGGTATTTCGGTCATTTCTCAACCTACACAGATCCAAATGAGGTGATTCTTGATGCATTGGAAAGCTAACTCAAAGGGCTACAAGTTTCATGTTTTGGTCAAGAGCTAAATCAGCTTTTATCATCAAGAAAAATGCAGTTGAAATTGAGTCAAAATTGGAGCAGAGCTGGAAATTGAACCAGAAGTGACCAAATGGTCACTGTATCAATCCGGCTGGAATTTGGCCGGATTTAAGGCCGGATTTATGGCCGGATTGCGGTCAGAAAAGGCTGCTCTGTACGCGTAAAACTCAATTTCACTCCCACCAACTCACGTGTGATGCTATACATGTGAGAAACATTCTCAGCTGTAAAAGGGAGATGTAATCCTCATTTCTTGACCACCTTTCATCATTAAAGAGCCAAATTCATTGCAAGAAGAAAAGAGAGATTGGGGAATCCATAGCAGAAAATAGAGAGTGAGCTACGGGAGAAAGTTTGAAGCTGCAGAAATGTAGCTCTTTCATCTTCCTAGTATTAGTTTAGCTTAGTATAGAGTAGTGTAGCTTTTCCATTCTTGTTTATTATCTAGATTAGGATGAAGATGGAGGATGAAGAAGGCAAGGAAGAAAGCTCATGTGACAAGGGTTGTATTCCTTCCAAACTCTTTATCTTTTGTGTTTGATTCCAAGTTTAGTTAATATACAAGTTCTGGATTTTGTGTTCATTATGTGTTTCTAAAGTTTAAGCCTTGGGTTTGGTTGAACTTTCTATGATTGTTAGTGTTAATTGTTTGGTTATTTGATTGCTACGATTTGAGCAAGTTATTTAGCACTTTGGCTCTTTAAATCATGGTTAATCTGGTACCATTGATTGTGATTATCTAAGGTGTTGTTTCTGCAATGAAAATTGAGATTTAACACTGGTTCAAGAAGTGCTAAACATAGGGAGTACACTCACGAAAGTAGAGGTGCACCTATGTGGTTTTTAGTGATTCATTTCATGTAATTTCACTGAAGAAATGAACTTGTAGCTAATTTCATAACCATGAGAATAGGTATGGAGTAGTTATAAGAATAATTGATTCACTACGAAAGTAGGATTCAAATGCATAAGGAAATTACACCATAATTAGCCTAGATGTAGTACTCAATGATCCAAATATAGCACTTGCATGAGTAGTTAGGGATACCACAACCCAAAGAGCTTTCATTTGTTATTTTGTACAATTTCAGTAGGTTAAATTTGTTATGATTCATTGATAGTCTAAATAATAGAGAAGCTTTAGTAATACCGGTAATTGTTCACTCTTCCCTGTGGGATCGACCCGATATATACCCTAAACTACTTGTTGATCTGTATACTTGCAGTGAACGGGTGTAATTCGGTTTTTTAACTTGTACGTATGTAAAATACCCGTCAACCGTTTTACAGTTGATTTGAAGATAAAAATCAGATTTTTCCTTGTATTATTAAACTCCACTTTTGAGTCTCGATTTACGAGTAATTAAGGCTCATTTTCATGATATTTTTTTGGATTGTACAAGTGTGCTTTACTTCTTAAATTACTTGGTGAGTGTCGAGTGTATGTGAACTGGATACGTGCTTAATTGCTATTAGTGATTGGAGATTTTGAAAATACTGAGTCGAGTGTATATTTTATCGCACTCGTTCTCATTTAAGTGAAGTGTACTTGAATTACTTGACATGAAATGCTTGAATTGCTTGAAGTGACTTATTAAGTGAATTACGTGAAGTGTTTACGTGACTATTTATGTTATGGCTGCATAAGTCGATTGGAGTGAATCTTCTCGACTCTTAAGTGTAAGCGTGGGGGATGCCTAATTCTCACTGGCCAACCTTGGACTCGAGCCGGCATGGGCTTGGTCGGGCTCCTTGGTGAACTATGAGAAAAAAATAAGCTTGACCTATTGAGAGGTCTTGTTTGACATACTCGAGTAGTATCGTCTCAAACAAATGAAAGGCGGGCCCGGTGGGGGTATTTAACGGTGAACGGGGACATGATAAGTGAAGTTCTACGGATTATAGCCTACCCGATTGACGGAGTGTCAATTCGTGGAGGTTCTTGATCGTGCAAGTGGAAAATAACTCCTGAGAGCTCCTATAGCCTTGAATTGTTTCTGTTTACTTTTTTAGCTCGAATTGTTATTTACTTGAATATTATTGCTTTACTTGTCAATTGGGATTGTTACTTGAACAACGTGCTTGCATGTTTGTTTTCTTGGCCTCACGAGCGATTGCTCACCCCGTAGATTTGTTTTCCTTAACAGGTATGGACATGGAGCGAAACTCGGAGAAACCCTTTGGATGTACTTTTGTATTAGGGTTTTAAATGTAATTGACTAGACATTGTGGCTGTTGTAGGTTTTGAGAATTGATGTATCTGTTGGGAACCTAATGTAAGAATTGGAGAACTGATGTATCTTGAACTCGTGGTGTAATACTTGGATATTCGATTTTGGAAGCGACTTTTCTTTATTAGGCTTGTATTAATTGTTATGTATCGTTAAGTTTGAATCGAATTGTCTTGAGTCCTGGCGAGAGTTGGGTAGGTGTCCTGCGGATACCCTTTGGTTTGTCTTACGGAAAAGTGGGGGCGTCACATCTACCCCTTTTTGGTAATTTATTTTCATGTTGGTGAGTCTCAACCTCTGCTGCACGCCCTTCTACCCCTTTCTTGGTAACTTAATTTCCTGTTGGTGAGTCTCAGCGTCCGCCGCACACCTTTCTATCCCACTTCTTGGAGCGCAACAGCGTCTCTTCATGCATCTATGTCAATTTACTTTACTTAACCAATGCAGGTTCGGGTATTATCCCACTGACCAATGGAATGACAAGATCGGGTATTATCCCACTGATCAATGTTATGGCAGGCTCGGGTATTATCCCACTGACCAATAGAAAGGACAGGATCGGGTATCATCTCACTGAACAATGGAATGGTAGGATCGGGTATTATCCCATTGACTAATGGAATGGCAGGATCGGGTATTATCCCACTGACTAATGGTGTGACAGGATCGAGTATTATCTCACTGACTGTTTTTATCGGGTTGGGGTTGGATTTTATCCCGCCAACCTCGGTAGGATTGGGTTATATCCCACTGACCGTTTTTATCTTGTTATGCTTGGATTTTATGCTGCCAACCTCGGCAGGCTTGGGATTTATCCCATTGACCTTTATGTGTGTGCTTGTTTCAGCTCACGGCAGAATAAACATAGGTAAGTATTTGGTGTCTACGTCTTTGTCTTGAGTCTCTTCGAAACTCAGGCAAAGAGGGGCAAGTTATAGACACCAAAAATTTTAATTTTAATTTTTTGGCTTTATTTTTATTATTTATTCTTGTTCTTATTTTATCTTATGTTGTTTTAGTTGATTAACTTTACAAAATGATAGTTGGTATTTATTTTTTGCTTATTTTTGTAAATTAGGTTCATCATTTTTATTTTTAAGTTATTTTTGCATTAAATTTCGAAAAAGGAAAAAATTCTCACAAAAAATTCAAAAATTTGTTTTAGATTCAATTTCTTTAAAATAAATGAAAATTTTGCATTTAGGAATTAACATTTTTGTTTACCTAAATTGATTTTGAAAAAAAATAAAAATATAATAAATAAATAAAAATAAGAAAATAGGTGGAGGGCATGCATGTTAGACAAGTGTGTTAGGGGAGTATTAAACAAATGCGTTAGGGAAGCATTAGGTAAGTTGTTAGGGGATCATCAGACAAGTGTCTTGAGTTTTAGCACAATACATATAAAGGGGGGTAGGTGGCAAGACAAGTGTTGAGATTAGGAAAAATCTGAAAAAAAAAACAAGAAAACAAAAAGGAAAGAGCTTGGCGGTGGAGAAAAAAGGGAATGAAACCAAGCAAAAAAAAAAAAAGCTACGGGGGACAAGGAACAAAAGAAAAACTGGAAGGAAAAGAGAGAGCTTCGAGGGGGGCTGGCTGAGGAAGAAAAATTAGAAAAGAGAGCTAGGGAAGATCAGAAAAAGAAAAACCAACACAGAGGGGGAAAAAAGAGTGTTTTGGGGTTGAGAAAGGAGGAACAAGAAAGAAAACCAAAGGAAAATGTGAGGACCCGAAAAATTTCTTATTTTTATCGAATATTATTGATTTATTTAAATATTTATTCACCTGTTTTCTCCAAATAATTTATTTCAACCATTTTAAGTCCATTCATATGGAACAATGTCTTCCTTATGTTTTTAAAATGTCCCGTTAGCAAATTTAATTTGCGGAGGTTCGTTTAAGTGATAAATTATGAGTACATGTGTTTCGAGGTGATATTATATTCGAGAGTGTAATTATCTTGGGGAAATTAAGAATGATCAATAGTAGATTAAGAAAAGTTAATTGAGGAATTAAAGGTGAATGAGTTCTAATAAAGTGCATACCGCTCGCGCGTCGATAGTTTTCCGAAAGACGCGCTGATACAAATTTATTGGAGATTTGAGGAAGTAATACTAGACTCATGTGAGGACCCGCAAATTTACTTATTTTAAACTCCTATTACTGGTTTATTTAAATATTTAATTGGCCGTTTGCTCCGAATATTTTATTCCAACCTTTTTAGACCAAATTACATGGAACTATGGCTTACATGTATTTTTAAAATGACTCGTTACAAAAATTAATTTTTGGGAAGCTCGTTTAGTGAGAATAGTGAATTCGCGTTTGGAGGTAATCATCGATTCGAGGGTACAATGAGCTTGGAAATTAAAGACTTATACATTAGTTTTACAATAGGTATTTTTAAGTTTAAGTACTCAAGTAATGGTTAGTTATACTATCGTTATAAAAATTTCTTAGAAATTTCGCAGTATCGCACGCGAATCGAAAGTTCGCGTATATCGAGCCGGAGCGGTTAATTGGAGATTTAAGGAATTTTCCTAGAATCTGAAGAGTGAATAATTATAATGTTTAAGAAAGTGCATTGGAGGTTTAGTGCACAAGTGAAACAAATCCGAGAGGAAACGAGCCCGAAACGCACGCGAACGCGCACTATTCTTAGTTGACTTTTGGAGTAATTTGGACCACCAACTCTTAAGCTTCTCAAGGAAGCCTCAACCATCAGCCAACAACCCTCCATTTTCTTTCTAAGCAGCCGTGCAACACCAAGTGAAGAAGACCAAAGAAATTTCTTCATCTCATCACCCAAACTTGCACCAAATCACCTCAAATTCCTACCACACCTTGCAAATTACTTGGAGATCATCTTTGGCTAGGAGAAGAGCTTCATTCTCACGGTTTTCTTGAGCTCAAAGGGACCGAAAATTTCTGGTTTAAGATCATCTAGGAGGTAATGGTCATCTAACCCTTAGATCTTAGCTTTTGTAAGTTGATTTGCACTTGGAAGCTTATAGATTCATGTGGGTACCTCTATATTGTTGATCATGTGAGTGGGCTCTATGAAATCCCACAATGGACTTGATGAACTGATGTGATGATGTTGGGTGTTGTTATGTTGATTTAGTGCTTAAACAAGTGATTATAAGCTGAATGGTGGAAAGAAAACTCAAAGGAAACAAAAGGGTAGAAGGGGCCGGTTCTGCCATGTCATTTCCGGGCCCCTTGGTGCAATTTTTTGTGGTTAAATTGACTTGATTTTGATGTAGATATGATGTATAGGTTGTGTGGAAAGTTTCCACCAAAAATCACTTGATTTGGTTGGCCAAAAGTTGAGTTTTCGAAATGGTTTCATGACTGGAAAATGTGTCCAGAGTATCTCTGGCAGCGAATTTCAAATAACTATAACTATTTGCTCTGATGTCAAAATCAAGTGCTGTTTGTGGCATTAGAAACTAGACACTTCCAATTTTCCAACGGTATAAAATACATCCCCTGATTCCACTTGAGTGAACCATACCAGCCTTTCAAAATCACCTACCCTGTTTCTCGACTGTATTGAAAATCTGTTATGAACTGCAACTTGATGCTCAAATATGAGCTAGTCATGGGCAGAATTTTAAAACAATTCCTTCTGTGAAATTGTAGCTATGAATGCAGTTTCCAACGCCACCAACCACGCTCAATTCTAAGTTGAATTTAGTGAGTTATGGCTGAATTTCAGACCTGACTCATTGCTTGAAAACCCTAATTTTGGGCTGATCAATGGCTAATCTTGATTGGGACTTATTATTTCGAAACTCTTGGTGTTAATCACCTATCAAACACATCTTGGATGTTTGTTAGACCTTGTCTTCGTAAATGAACCATGTTTGAAATGATTTCATTGACCCAAAAGTTAGAAAAAGGAAAATTGAAGGACAAGGCGGATTTGCCTTGGAAATTCTTGGAACTTTAGTGGCTTTGTTAATTGACTTCCTGTGTGAAATTTTACATGAAATTTGACAAAGGAATAACCCTCATATGGTATGGTAATGCTACCAAATTTGGTGCCATTCCGAGTCCAATTCGATGCCAAACCAAAGTCTCAAAGTTCATGTTTTAAATCTGGAAAACCCTTGTCCAGTGGGGAAATTTCAGCAACTTTGAGCTGCCATATCTTGGTGCTCAAAACTACGATTCTTGTTCCACTTGTTGTGTTTTAAACATTGATTGTAGCTCTAATTGAGTTTCAAATTTCAGAGGCTAGTTCACATTTTGTGAATTTTTCCGAATTTCCAAAGTTGGCCAAAAACCAACATCGAAACTGTCTTGGTATTCCAAAACAGCAACTTGAAGCTGAAATTTGAATGTCTTCCATTTGGAATCATGGAAAAGTGCCTTCTAGGAACTTTTAGTACTTTGGAAGTATTTTCCAACGGTAGCAAATTTTCCAATTTTGAACTTACAGAGAGTGAGTTATGATTTTTCAAAGATTGCATGTCAAATCTGAAATTTCCAAACTTAAAGGAAATTGAGTTTTAGAACTCTCAATTTTCCTTCGATACCACTTGACCGTTTAACACTTGATTTCAAAGATGAAAATCAGATTTCTCTTGTGTTTTAAAATTCCACTTTTGAGCCTCGTTTTACAAGAAAATTTAGGCTCATTTTCGTGATATTTTCTAGATTGTGCAAGTGTGCAATCTTCAGTGATAATTGGGGTTTCTAAGTGATAGTTTATTGTTAATTGCTCAGGCACTCAACAGGACCTTCAAGAGGATCCCACGGTGGACGTCTGAACCCTCAAGTGGGCATTACTTTCTTGTTTTGATTGGTGAGTGTCAAGTGTGTGAAAAACGTGTTATGTGTTAATTGTTATTGAAAATGGGATATTTTGAAAATGCTGAGTCAAGTGTGTACTTTATCGCACTCGTTCTCATTTAAGTGAAATGTACTGGAATTACTTGACATGAAATACTTGAATTGCTCGAAATGACTTATTAAGTGAATTAAGTGAAGTGTTTAAGTGACTATTTATGCTATGGCTGCATAAGTCGATTGGAGTGAATCTCCTCGACTCTTAATTGTATTCATGGGGGACACCCAATTCTCACTGGCCAACCTTGGACTCGAGCCGGCACGGGTTTGGTTGGGATCCTTGGTGAACCATGAGAAAAAAATAAGCTTGACCTATTGAGAGGTCTTGCTTGGCATACTCGAGCAGTATCGCCTCAAACAAGCGACTGGCGGGCCCGGTACAGGGGCATGTAACAGTAAATGGGGACAGGACAAGTGAAGTTCTGCAGACTATAGCCTACCTGATTGACGGAGTGTCAATTCGTGGAGATTCTTGATCGTGCAAGTGGAAAATAGCTCCTGAGAGCTCCTATATCCTTGAATTGTTTCTGTTTACTTTTCTAGCTCGAATTGTTATTTACTTGAATGTCATTGTTTTACTCGTCAATTGGGATTGTTATTTGAACAACGTGCTTGCATGTGCGTTTTCTTGGCCTCACGAGCGATTGCTCACCCCGTAGATTTGTTTTCCTTAACAGGAATGGACATGGCGCGAAATTCGGAGAAACCTTCGGGATGTACTTTTGTATTGGGGTTTTAAATGTAATTGACTAGACATTTTGACTGTTGTATATTTTGGGAATTGATGTATCTTTTGGGAACCTAATGTAAGACTTGGATATTGGATTATGGAAACGACTTTTCTTTATTAGGCTTGTATTAATTGTTATGTATCGTTAAACTTGAATCGAATTGTCTTGAGTTCTGGTGAGAGCTGGGCAGGTGTCCCGTGGATACCCTTTGGTTCGCCTTAGGGAGAAGTGGGGGCGTCACAGTTGGTATCAGAGTTTAGGTTTTAGATCTTGGTAGTGTATTCTAGTCTTAAAAGTTTAGGATGCCGGACTGTGGAACTGGTTGGGAAGTTAAGTGACTGCTTGTGGGGATGAAAATTAGAACCTAGATTTGAATTAATGGACAATTGAGAGTCTCGATCTTGTAAGAGACATATGGGATAGTACGAGATGATTAAATCTAGTTTATTTAGTATATTTGGACCCATTTAAGCTTTTAATTTTAATTGTAAGTTACGGAAGGTAACGGTGGCATTGAACCGTCTCGGGGACGCATTACGATGACCATGGTCGTGAAGGGCCTAGTGGAGCTCGTTGGAGGTATAACCCAACTCGCCGAACTAGGACATTATGTGATTTCCAAAGGACTTACTCGTGCCCAAATAATGGGGTGTTAATAGTGGCCAATCATCGGAAGTGGCTATTCGGTAGTTCAAGAGGATAATCGAGGACCAAGAGCAATTGTCGATGCCCAGACTATTAGAATTTTTGAAGTGGAGATTGAGGTACTTAAGGAGCGAGGAAGTGACAAAGGCTCTTAGTGAGCAGCTTCAAAAAAAGCTAAGAACTGACTTGCAAGGGTAGTATATGGAATTAGAGATCAGACGGATAAGTCGATGGTAGGGTGTGTTACTGTGAGAACCCGTTTTTTTTCCCATTTTCTAGGTTTTATGATTTTTCATAGCTTGTTTTCTGCAATTTCGTGATTAGAAACATTTCTAGATAATTTTAAGGAGCAGATATAATTTTTAGATGATTTTTCTAGTATCAAATAGTTTTTGAGAAATTAAGAGCGTATACCGGACGTGGGACCCACTAGTGCGAAAAGTTCGAAAAAATTCGGCCAACTAGGTTAAGTTTTGGATACTGGAATTAAATTACCAGGTGTTAAGAGATAATTAGAGGATGCTAAGTGGATTGGTATAAGAGAGACAAATTAGGTAAGCATTTAATAAAAGGTGACAAGTGTCACCATGGGATTTCTTCTTACAATAAGACCACTATTCACCTTTTCTATTTGACCAAATAAAGCACAAAATTAACCAAAATTTCTCCATTTTCTCTCCTCTAGTGGCCGGCTCTCTCTCTCAAAAATAAAGAAAGAAACTCTTCAAGTTTTGCTTCCATTTAGCTCAAAACCATCCAACCAACCATTGAAACTTGAAATTTCTCCATAAAACCTCTTCAATTAGTGTTAGTGAGTTGATTTGTGGAGTTATTTGGAAAGCTAAGAGGACCTATTGCTCCCTCTCTCTTGTTTCTAAGGTGAGTTGAGAAGAACCATTCTCCTCCCTCTAATGATGCTTAATTTGTGATTAGTGGTAGTATAAGGTGCAATATTATGGATTACATCTTGATTTGTGGTTGAATTAGTGAAGTTTTCTATTTATTGGTGATTTTTCTGTTTTAATATGAACATGATTGTGTGGCTATCTATGATGATTGGAAATGGTATATAATGACTCTAGGAGGTGGAAAAAGTGGGTCATTACAACCAATTTCTGTTTGGAAGAAAAATTGACAAGTTAGGGTTTTTATTGGGAACATTTTGCCCGGTTTTGTATCTCCTATTTAGAGGCCGAATTGGCCTTAGATTAAAACATGAAAGTTGTAGGGAATGACATTTTAGAGGTTCCTACAAAAGTTTAGGTCAATCTGAGCAATGTAGGATGAGAAACGTCGAAATTATCCTTGCTGTCCTGGTTTTATCCGAATGTAAGAATTGCGCCTGTAATTGATTGTTTTTGTTGGAATTGCTTCGGAATTGGTTGTTGAGGTCTTCTGATGAAATGTAACCCTGTTTCTTATCTTTCAGCTGGTTTTGGAATTTTGGGATTTGGACTTGGATAGCCTGATTTATGATCTTTCCGCTAGAATGCATTTTGTGAATCTGTTTTATGGTTTTGGTGTAGTATCTTGCATTTTTGACATGGTTGCACTCAAAACTGGGTTGAGTGACCTTCTGTAATGTTGTATCCCTATCTCTTAGCTTCAAAACGGTGGGTCTTTCACCTTCATCCGATAATCGTAGTGCCTTTGGTGCCATTACCGTAAACTGAGGTCAAAAACTATTTTTTTTCAGGGCTAAAGCTAATTCTATTTCCGGATTTTCTGGTTTCCTCTATTGCTTGTGTATGCTTAGGGAACCCTGTTTTGGTGGTATGTAGAATTGGTTTATGAATTGTAATCGAGTCTTATTGTGTTTATTTGAATAGTTTAGGGCTTGACTTTCATATCCGGTCATTTCCTAGCTAAATTTTGTACTTGAATGCCATTAAGCCTAGTGAACGGCTTTTGGGAATGAGATTATTTTTGTACGAACAGTTGGGACTGATTTGAGGAAATAATGAAGCCATGATGGCTGGAAAATAGGTAAACACAAGGGATATGCTGCCGAAATTTTTCTTGAAGGCTAGTTGGATTTACTTGTGATTTGAACGAAGGGCTTTTGGGTTGTTTGAGCCTAGGTCTTCATGTTACCTTTTCGTTACCAAAAATCATGTTTTGCACCCTTGCTTTAGTAATTATTTGGCGAGGCATACGACTGGTAGTCGAGCCTCACATGTGCATTCTGTATACTCGATTTTGAAAGTGGAACCTTCAATTGTTTTCCTTGGATTATTTTAGGGTTTCTTGGTAATTAAAGCTCTCTTTTGGGAGGTATCTGCACTGACCCTGGTGAGTGTACTACTCACTTGTGTGTTACTATATGGCTTTGATACTTGAACTTGATGAGTTAAATGTTTATTGTACCATTGATATTGATTGAAGTGAGGGTGTACTTTATCACTCTCACCTATTTCTCATGTTATTGGAATGTTACAAGAAATGTTACATGAAATGAAAAGTACTTGACTTGGTGGCGATTGGACGAGTATCCAACGACCATGCTTGTTACCATTGAGCTCAACCCCATTGGTAATTGATTGAATCGAGCCGGCAAGGGCTTGGTCGTGACAATTAATGAGCTTTGGGTAAAGTTATAAGGAATCTTGTAGTATGAGAGACTCTCGATTCCGGTATACTCGAGTAATACCACAGTGCAAGTGTTTGGAGTTCGGGCCTGGTAGGGGGATGTTAGGTGGAAGGAATGGGAGTAAAGTGAAGTCTACGGTTAGTTACTTTTAAACATTGACGGAGAGTCAATGAGATCCGATCAAGAATGTAAACGAGGAAAAGGGCTCTTGAGAGCCGCCCGTATCCTTTTATCGTCATTATTGATGTGTGTCTGTATTTACCTTTGATGAATTGGACTGAAAAGCTTGATGCATCTATGAACTCGATTGCTTGAGTGGTACTATCTCATTGGGCAATTAGCTCACCCCGTTCCTTTTGTTTTCCTTACAGGAATCTGACTGCTTATGGAATGACTTTTGATAATTGGTTGCCGAATGAACTAAATGAATATCCCTTTTGTATAGTTTATGAGTTGAAACCCTACATGTGCCTTTGGGGCCGTTTTCACTTTTATTATGGCAACCGTACATGTATTAATTTTTGAGTACCTTTCATATTCCATTTTGGCTTGTAAACGCTGAATTTGATGTTGTATATGTATCTTTGATGTATGGTTGGGTTCTGACGGGTCGGTTACTATTCATGGCCGACTCCGGATTTCATTTTTTTTATTTTCGGTTATTTTGCCATTGTGACTTGTTTACGCGCGTTATAAGTTCCGGAACGCGATAGACCGCTCTAAACTGCACCGTTAGTCCTGGCGAGAGCTGGGCAGGCAGTCCGCTAACCCTTTGGTTCGCCTTAGGGGAAGGTGGGGCTGTCACAGTTACCTTGGTTGAACAAGAGGAGAATGACAAGATACTCGATAAGGGACATGAGATTAAAACTCCTAGTGCTGGAAATGAAAATGATCATACGGAGGTAGTAGAGACTTTTGGCTTCGCCCATCACTAAGCTAGTGATTTAAACAATTTTAATGGTTTTGTCAAAGTAAGTCGGGGTGATACTTATTCAAAGGCCATTGCATTTTGTATTTTGTTTCACTATGTTTCCTACCTTTTGAAGCAATGAAACATTACTCATGAGATGCTTGACTTTATTGCTTTATGACTTCAAATCTATGATTGGGTTGTACACATTTGCGACTATTCCGGTGTCTTCCCTTTTATTTTCATTTTGCATGAGCAAAGTGTCGCTTTTCAAGCTTCGTTTATGCACACTCATTTTATGTCATGCCTTTGTGAATGTTAAATTTATGAGCGGCCAAAGAAGTGAAAAGGGACCGAGGGCGAGGGGTTGAGCAACCCAAGCTCAAGGGGATGATTAGGGAATGACTGTTGGACCGAACCAAAACCCTAGAAATGAAGGAAAACAATCACGTAGCTATTGCTATTGACTAGATGATTGATGTCCGAGCACGATTAGCTGGGCACTAAAGCTCTAAAGCAACCAACTTGGGAACCAAGAAAGGTGTGAGGAATTGAGCAATTCTTGAAATTCACCCATCTGGGTTTCATGGAAGATCTAACCTCAAAATAGTAGAATTGATTTGATGGGATAAAATAAGGTGCTAATGAAAGCAAGATATTATGGTTTCTTCTTGAACAACTTTGTAGATAAGTATTGGAAAGTGAACTAAGACATGGAATTTTTTTATATTAAGGAATAAGGTTCCCGTATTTTATGGTGTTTGTAAGTAATGATAGTAATCTCGTGGAGACTCAAGAGCTCGCCCGTATTAAGCAGGGAATAGTTAAGATTTATATTCCGAAGCAACTTATAAGCAAAAGAATGCAAGAGTACTAGGGCTCGAGCTTCCATTATGAATGGCTACTCATTTCGATCCTTTGATTTACCTGGCAGGCTAGCATTTGACTTAAACCAACCGGTAAGATGACAACTTTGGAAAAAATGAGTAAGGAAATGGACATTCTTCAAAATGAGATAGAATTTCAAAGGAAACTGGCTGACTACTGGGAAGGACGGTGGAAACAAGAATATGCCGAGAAAACTGAGTTGCTACGCAAGAATGTAGAACTGGAGAAGAAATACAAAGGAAATCCTCGAACTGGTCAAGCCCTTACTTCTCACGCAAATTGTGGATACTATGGCAAGATTAACCACTCTGAGGCCAAGTGCTGGATAAAGCAAGGAAAGTGTCTGAGGTACGGTAGTGCCGAGCATAATCTTTCGAATTGCCCTGATACCTCTAAAAAGAGGAAATACTCAGCGGCCAGCTAGATCCGCCGCCAAGCAACCGAGAGTTAGAAGGGGATCTAAGCGCTAGAAGTTTTTACGAGTGGGGTTGGTTAACTCCACTCGTGGGATAGCGGTTGTAGTTTTACCTTATACTAGACTGGCACTTTTGGAGATTTAATCATTTGTATAAGAGAAAGTCTTTTGTTATTTTGTATCTTGGCAACTTGGCACGTTTTGTTATAATCTTGTTGTTTCCCCTGTTCCTTTTGAAATGATTTAATAAATCTCTTCCAACTGGATGTAATTAGTAGGATCTTTATGACATATGAAAATTGATTTTGTGACTTACATGTATATTTAAACTTTGCCCCACCCTTGTAGATTTATACTAAAACATGAATAGTAGTAGATGTTGTCGAGATCGTACTTGAGAGCATATGTAACCCCGAGGTCTTGGAGGTGACAAGGAAATCTTGTGAGTTCTGGTTAGTCGAATTTTTTTTTTTTGATAGATTTGATGAGTCTAACAATGAAGGGATAGGATATGATATTTGGAATGGAAGTTTGAAACTGTACATAGACTATCGAGACTTGAACGATGT
The DNA here is from genome assembly GCF_003713205.1 of Coffea eugenioides. Classification (NCBI taxonomy): domain Eukaryota; kingdom Viridiplantae; phylum Streptophyta; class Magnoliopsida; order Gentianales; family Rubiaceae; genus Coffea; species Coffea eugenioides. The sequence goes on from NC_040035.1 coordinate 24,829,321, forward strand.
GACTAGTAAGAACAAATGTTCCGTCACCTCACATAAACGAGAATTTCGATCAATGGCAAGGAGTCGTGGAATTATTCAAGTTGAATTTAAAGTAGAGTTATTACTGGTTGAGGATCCTTGAAACTGATGTGTTCAAGACCACTCCCAATTCCAGATGGGGACACTTTGAATATTCAGTTACGCCTTTTGGATTAACTCATGCACTAGCAGCAATTATGGCCTTAATGCATCGGAGTTTTAAAACGTATTTGAAATAATTTGTGGTGGTATTTATTGATGATATATCGGTATACTCTAATGTTTGAGAAAAGCAAGAAAGACACCTGATGATAGTTTTACAAACTCCTAGAGAGCACCAACTTTCGTTAAGTTCAATAGATGTGAGTTCGATTGGAAGAAGTAACCTTTCTAGGTATACAATATCTAAGGGAGGAATTGTTATTGACTCAGCTAAAGTGGAAGCTGTTTAAGAGGGAACGACAAAAGAATCCTACCGAAATTTGGAGTTCTTAGAGTTAGCCAAATATTACCTTTGGTTTATTAAGGACTTTTCTAAGGATGCAAGACTTGGCAAGTTATTTGGGATTCGAAATATGAAGAAAGATTTTAAAAGTGAAAAGTGTTTAACCGATGCACCGTGTTAGCCTTACCAAGCGGAGGAGGTAGTTTTGTGATTTATGCAAATACTTCAAAGGATGGTTTAGAATGTATATTAGTAATACATGATGAGGTGATTGGATATGCCTTTAGAAAGTTAAATATCACGAGAGAAAGTAGCCAACTCAAGATTTGGAGTTAGTGGCTATAATAGTTGCATTAAAGAAGTAAAGACATTACCTATATGAAGTAGACATGAAACCGATTAAGTTGCCATATGGCTTGGAAGATAAAATGCCTATTGGGAAAAAATCAAGACTTGATTGCTAGTTGAATGAATAGAAATTGTGAAGTATAAGTTGGAAAACGTAAGTTAGTGATTGATCTGAAAGGTTTAACCATGAAGGAAATGATATTGTCCTAGATATGAATTTCGAGGGCGAAATTCTTTTTAAGGAGGGAAGGATGTGAGGACCCGAAAAATTTCTTACTTTTATCAAATATTATTAATTTATTTAAATATTTATTCACCTGTTTTCTCCAAATAATTTATTTCAACCATTTTAAGTCCATTCATATGGAACAATGTCTTCCTTATGTTTTTAAAACGTCCCGTTAGCAAATTTAATTTTCGGAGGTTCGTTTAAGTGATAAATTATGAGTACATGTGTTTCGAGGTGATATTCTATTCGAGAGTGTAATTATCTTGGGGAAATTAAGAATGATCAATAGTAGATTAAGAAAAGTTAATTGAGGAATTAAAGTTGAATGAGTTCTAATTAAGTGCATACCGCTCGCGCATCGATAGTTTTCCGAAAGACGCGCTGATACAAATTTATTGGAGATTTGAGGAAGTAATACTAGACTCATGTGAGGACCCCCAAATTTACTTATTTTAAACTCCTATTACTAGCTTATTTAAATATTTAATTGGCCGTTTGCTCCGAATATTTTATTCCAACCTTTTTAGACCCAATTACATGGAATTATGGCTTACATGTATATTTAAAATGACTCGTTACAAAAATTAATTTTTGGGAAGCTCGTTTAGTGAGAATAGTGAATTCGCGTTTGGAGGTAATAATCGATTCGAGAGTACAATGAGCTTGGAAATTGAAGACTTATACATTAGTTTTAAAATAGGTATTTTTATGTTTAAGTACTCAAGTAATGGTTAGTTATACTATCGTTATAAGAATTCCTTAGAAATTTCGCCGTATCGCACGCGAATTGAAAGTTCACGTATATCGAGCCGGAATGGTTAATTCGAGATTTAAGGAATTTATCCTAAACTATTAAGAGTGAATAATTATAATGTTTAAGAAAGTGCACTGGAGGTTTAGTTTACAAGTGAAACAAACCCGAGAGGAAATGAGCCCGAAACGCGCACGAACGTGCACTATTCTTAGTTGACTTTTGGAGTAATTTGGGCCACCAACTCTTAAGCTTCTCAAGGAAACCTCAACCATCAGCCAACAACCCTCCATTTTCTCTCTAAGCAGCCGTGCAACACCAAGGAAAGAAGACCAAAGAAATTTCTTCATCTCATTACCCAAACTTGCACCAAATCATCTCAAATTCCTACCACACCTTGCAAATTACTTGGAGATCATCTTGGGCTAGGAGAAGGACTTCATTCTCACGGTTTTCTTGAGCTCAAAGGGACCAAAAATTTCTGGTTTAAGATCATCTATGAGGTAATGATCATCTAACCCTTAGATCTTAGCTTTTGTAAGTTGATTTGCACTTGGAAGTTTATAGATTCATGTGGGTACCTCTATATTGATGGAAATCATGTGAGTGGGCTCTATGAAATCCCACAATGGACTTGATGAACTGATGTGATGGTGTTGGGTGTTGTTATGTTGATTTAGTGCTTAAACAAGTGATTATAAGTCTAATAGTGGAAAGAAAACTCAAAGGAAACCAAAGGGTAGAAGGGGCCGGTTCTGCCCTGTCATTTCCGTGCCCCTTGGTGCAACTTTTTTGTGGTTAAATTGACTTGATTGTGATGTAGATATGTTGTATAGGTCGTGTGGAAAGTTTCCACCAAAAATCACTTGATTTGGTTGGCCAAAAGTTGAATTTTCAAAATGGTTTCATGACTGGAAAACGTGTCCAGAGTCTCTCTGGCAGCGAATTTCAAATGACTATAACTCTTTTCTCTGATGTCAACATCGAGTGCCGTTTATGGCATTAGAAACTAGACACTTCCATTTTTGTAAAGGTATAAAATGCATCCCCTGATTCCACTTGAGTGAACCGTACCAGCCTTTCAAAGTCACCTGCCCTGTTTCTCGATTGTATTGAAAATCTGTTATGAACTGTAAATTGATGCTCGAATATGAGCTAGTTATGGACAGAATTTTAAAACAATTCCTTCTGTTAAATTGTAGTCTTATGAATGTAGTTTCCAACGCCACCAACCACACTCAATTCCAAGTTGAATTTAGTGAGTTATGGCTGAATTGCAGACCTGACTCATTGCTTGAAAACCCTAAATTTGGGCTGATCAATGGCTAATATTGATTGGGACTTATTATTTCGAAACTCTTGGTGTTAATCACCTATCAAACACATCTTGGATGTTTTTTAGACCTTGTCTTTATAAATGAATCATGTTTGAAATGATTTCATTGACCCAAAAGTTAGAAAAAAGGAAAATTGAAGGACAAGGCGGATTTGCCTTGGAAATTCTTGGAACTTTAGTAGCTTTGTTAATTGACTTCCTGTGTGAATTTTTACATGAAATTTGACAAAGGAATAACACTCATATGGTAGGGTAATAATACCAAATTTGGTGCCATTCCGAGTCCAATTCGATGCCCAACCAAAGTCTCAAAGTTCATGTTTTAAATCTGGAAAACCCTTGTACAATGGGAAAATTTCAGTAACTTTGAGCTGCCATATCTTGGTGCTCAAAACTCCGATTCTTGTTCCACTTGTTGTGTTTTAAACTTTGATTGTAACTCTAATTGAGTTTCAAATTTCAGAGACTAGTTCACAATCTGTGAATTTTGCCGAATTTTCAAATTTGGCCAAAAACCAACCTCAAAACTGTCTTGGTATTCCAAAACAGCAACTTGATGCCGAAATTTGAATGTCTTCCATTTGGAATCATGGAAAAGTGCCTTCTAAGAACTTTTAGTACTTTGGAAGTTCCAACGGTACCAAGTTTTCCAATTTTGGACTTGCAGAGAATGAGTTACGATTTTTCAAAAATTGCGTGTCAAATCTGAAATTTCCAAATTTAAAGGAAATTGAGTTTTAGAACTCTCCATTTTCCTTCGATACCACTTGATCGTTTTACACTTGATTTTAAAGATGAAAATCAGATTTACAAGCGATTTACAAGCGATACCACTTGACCGTTTTACGCGAGCGGTAAGCACTTAATTAGAACTTATTCACTTTTAATTTATCAATTAACTTTTCTTAATCTACTATTGATCATTCTTAATTTCCCCAAGATAATTACAGTCTCGAATAGAATATCACCTCGAAACACATGTACTCATTATTTCTCACTTAAACGAACCTCCAAAAATTAAATTTGCTAACGGGACGTTTTAAAAACATAAGGAAGACATTGTTCCATATGAATGGATTTAAAATGGTTGAAATAAATTATTTGGAGAAAACAGGTGAATAAATATTTAAATAAACCAATAATATTCAATAAAAATAAGAAATTTTTTCGGGTCCTCACATCCTCCCCTTCTTAAAAAGAATTTCGCCCTCGAAATTCACACCTAGGACAATATCATTCCCTTCATGGTTAAACCTATCAAATCAATCACTAACTTACGTTTTTTTTCCAACTTATACTTCACAATTTCTATTCATTCAACTAGCAATCAAACCTTGATTTTTTTTTCCAATAGGCATTTTAACTTCCGAGTCATAGGGCAACTTAATTGGTCCCATGCCTACCTCATATAGGTAATGTCTTCACTTCTTTAGTGCAAATATTGTAGCCACTAACTCCCAATCATGAGTTGGCTACTTTCTCTCGTGGTATTTTAACTTCCTAGAGGCATATACAATCACCTCATCATGTATTATTAATATACATTCTAAACCATCCTTTGAAATGTGTGTAGACACCAATTTTTTCTCAAATTCCATTTTTAACTTTATTTTAATTTTTTAGTTTTTAATTCAATTTCTTGCATTATTATTAGCATTCGTTCTTATTTATTTAATTTTGTTTGTTTAAAGAAAAAGAGAAGAACAAAACACAAAACAAAAAAAAAATAAAAAAAATGATGAAAATGACGGAAATGGAAAAAAGAGGGGACAGGCTCACGGACCGTGAGAAGCATCGCATCAAAACCCTTCCTCATGTTTTTTCTGCAAAAACGCAGATAAAATTTTCCAGCTCCTTAGCCACGGATTTCCTTCATTTCTCCCTATTGTTTTTCTCCACCGTTTGATCATTTCTTTCGTCCCACCTGGTCTTCATCCGCAATCAAGGATGATCAATAAAAATCAATCGGATGGCCACGGCAAAGAGAGTGAAATGAAGTTTATGAGGGCCCTTGATATCAGGGTTTTGAGGGTCGGCCATCTGATATAAAAGGAAAGGGATGCGGCTAAGAGAAGGGGGAGGTTTTAGCAGAGAGCTCTAGAGGTTTAGCAGGCGGCGGAAGTCTGAGAGAAAAGAGAGGAGAAGCGACCGGAGATAAAAAAAAGGGAGAGCAACAAGAAAAGGGGAGGAAGTGACGGCGGAGAGCAGGGAATCTGGAGGTTGAGAAAGCTAGAGAGAAAAGGAGAGAAAAGGTCACGGGCAAAGCTGAAAAACGGGAAAAAGAGAGGGTTTTTACGGCTTAAAAGATCTGGGGAGATCGAACAAAGGGAAACCAGAAAGAAAAGGGCGACTAGCAAAGAAAGAAACGAGAGGCAGAGGTGGAGAGTCTTGAGAGGTAGTCGGCGGCTGGGCTAAGGAGAAAGGGAACAGAGAAAAGAAACTAGAGAGCGGCTGGAGAAAAATCGAGAGCTGAGAGTTTTGTCTGAGAGTTTGGGAAGTTTAGAAAAGGAGAAGTAGAGAAGAAATAGAGCGGCGGTGGAGACAGATAGTGAGCAAGCAAAAGAAAGACCAAGGTGCGGGAAGATACCGAGAGGAAACCAAGAAAGAAGGAGCGATTTCATCAGCATTAAGAGTTTATGCAACAACCGTTCCTTGGGATTTTTCGTTTCCAAAAGCAGCGTGCTTGTTTTGAGGTAAAAGCAGTTTTTCGTTTCATGTCATCTGTTTTCTTGTTCCTTCCTTGTACATACATCTGGTAGTTCGCCTTTCTGTGATTTCTGATTTTTGAGATGTAAAGGCTTTAGAGTAAGTGGATATTCGATGATTAGATGGTTTGGTTAAAAAGGCAGTAACTTTCGATGAATCTAGCTTCAGTTCGCTACAAGCTTCTTCCTTTTCTGCATTTCTGTGATTAGCAACACGGTCAGATCTTCTGAAAAATGGGAAATGTTATTCGGGTAATATGATTATAGATGGGCCGAAATCATTACAGTGGGGTTCGTCTGAGTTTTCCACATGAGTGAACTTCGGCTGAATGAAATTGCAGCAGAAGGTTTTTGTGTGAGTGTAGATGTCGAGTGGCTGTATTTTTGCTTGCTTGAAATTAGAGAATGATGTTTGGGTTCAGATGTTAGTTGTAGCGAAGAGAAACTTGCTTGCATTATTCTTTTCTTTTGCTGCGCTTTTCTTGCTCATCTTATGAGATGATAGTTCTGGTTTTATAGCACCAATTTGACATTAAATGTACCAAGATGGAATCTTGATGCTTGAACTCCATAATCTTGCTGTTTGGTTTGAAAACCTGATATTTCTTGGATTTTGTTACCTGGTTCCGTTATGAATTCCATAGCAGCAAATTTGCAACAGGAAACTGTGTTTGAATATAACTTGGAGTGAACCTTGAATGGATTATTAGTTTGCATGGTTCAATCTAGTGTTTTATGATGGCCTTTTGAAATCTAATGTAATCTTGTGGGTTCGCTAATAAGTTATAAAAATCACAGAGAAACGACAAGAATTTTTGCTGCACTCTTGCTTTGCCATTGTAAAAGCTTTCGCTGCATTCTGTTTTGCTTTTTCTTTCTTTTCCTGGCATTTTTTTTTCCAGATTTTCTGCCCTGATCCCGTAATAAGGGTTTAGTATTTGGCTTGGTTGACGATTGGGGGGGGGATGGTGTCTTCTGTTTTGTTGATTCCAAATTGATGTTTTGTTGGTAATGTTTCAGTTGGTAACGAAGCACAGCAGGTTGCAGAGAGTAGCAATGAAAAGTGTAGAAAATTCCCAGCTTGGATTTTTCTTTATTCAGGATCCTTTGACATGTATAGATTTAAAGCTACGTTCAGATTTTGTTTTGGCTGCTGAAAGCTTAAGAGCAAAGTGTTGCAGAAGCTTGTTTTTCCTTCGTGGATTGCATGGGTTGCATGAAAAAGTTCCCAAAAATTGCACTTTGACCCCTCAAGTCTTCTCTCGCTTCACAAAAGCCCAATCACGTTCTAATTTCTTGCAAATGGGTCCTAAAGTAATTGCAATTTGAATCATCACCTGACCCTTTCATTACTTATGGACCTTTTAAGTCCCCAAAACCCTTTAATTGGATTTGAATGACTGGTCAATGTTTGCTTTTGGATCCTTAGTAGATTTTCTATTTTAGAAATCTGACCAATAATTTACCTTCTTTGTAATTATGCATTATTTGATTTCATTTAAGTTGCAATTGGGAGGGATTTGGTGATTTTGTTTATATTTTACTATTTAATTGGTGCCTGGACGCTCTTATTGTTTTTGAAGCTGATCTTTCTTTCATTTGATTACCATTGCAAGGGAGATAATTTCCATCCTTTATTTACTTTACTTGACCCTATGTGCATCTTATGTGATTTATGTGCTTAATTGCATGCCTTTTGAATGTGTTCATGTTATTTATTTATTTATTTTATTCGTTTTAGTTTATATATTTATTTATTTTAATTTTGAAAGGCACTTGATGCCAAGGTTGTAATAGCTAGATTATTTAATCACTTTATTCCGCCTCCCCCCTTAGATTGTAGTAGGCTTCCCCCCGAATGTAATAGTTAGGGCTTTATTTGCTTTATTTGCCTTATGTGTGTTTTGCATGTGTGACAGCCCCACCTCACCCTAAGGCGAACCAAAGGGTTCGGCGGACCGCCTGCCCAGCTCTCGCCGGGACTCAGTCGTTCAGTTTAGAGCGATCTAATACGTTTCGGGACATACAAAGGCGCGTAACCAAGTCAAAATGTCAAAATAAAAAAAAATGAAATCGGAGTCGGTCATGAATAGTAACCTGTGACAGCCCCACCTCCCCCTAAGGCGAACCAGAGGGTTCGGCGGGCCGCCTGCCCAGCTCTCGCCGGGACTCAGTCGCTCACTACAGTCCTCAAACAAATATAAGATAAATCTCAATATAACTCAAATGAATTACAAGATAAATCTCAAATATTACATCAAATTCTCCACTAATTACATATCCAAAAGCGAAGCGTCCACGCTTCCGCTGCGCCACTCTGATCCATGATCCCAATTATTACACAAGAGGAATTCCACAACAATAAAATCACAACAAGCCTTCCTTCGCCACGAGCCCTGAGGAGGGGAATAAAATAGTTTTGGGGTGAGCTTGAAGCTCAGCGAGTAACCAGTAAAACCAGTAATCAAATCGGTTTAACAATAGTTCATTTCAATGATGTCATAAATCAATGATGGAGTATCAATAATTCAAGAAACATTTACAATGGAAAGCGATAGCAACATTCATTAAAAGATACGGGCCCACATGGAGCCAAATATTCGCGCGCTCGCTCGTTCTCTTGCCATTTCCCCTTATTCCTCCAATTATTTGAAAATTTCATTTTGTGAATAAACCCTCGTTTGTTCGTTCATTTGTTCATTTCATTCACCCTTTCCTGGACATTGTTCAGGCTCCACCAACCTCCACCAACCTACAAAGGTAATACTCGAGTATACCAAAACGTTCACCCAGGTCACCATATCGCCCGATCGAGTCCGCTTCTGGCTCGAGTCGATCGGTAACAAGGGGCAGTGGCCAGTTCAGCCAAAAGGCTTACATTCATGCGCAACTAGCATTTAATCATTAATCATTGAAAATTTCACATTTATTTAGGTCGAGTGCGATAAAGTACACACTCGCCTAGAAAACTCGTTTTAACAATCATTGAAAGCACTTAACACGTTATCAATCAATAATACAAGTTATGAAGTCAAGAAGCATTTAACAAACAAGGAACACACACATGTAAGCACGCATGATATGCAAGAAAATAGTTCAAAAGTAACTTTGGAAACAGTTCAAAAGTAAATAATGCAGGAAACGGTTCATAAATAACTTTAGAAATAGTTTGAGGTCACTCACCTCCATGGCTCAGAAATCATCCATCATATAACATTGCCTTGCGCAAATCCAAGTCTTAGATCACAAACTCAATGCAAACAAATCCCTTCAAAGTTCGGACAGCACTTCCCCTGAATTTGCTAACTTTTCCAGCCATCATGGCTTCATTATTTCCTCAGCCAGTCCCAAAGTCACACGAAATATAAATTCTTCACAACGGCCATTCAATAGGCTCCCAATAGCACAAGTACAATTCAAGCTCTAAAATATTCCAATAAGCACAATAAGACTCGATTACAAGTCATAAACCAATTCCAAATACCACCAAAATAGGGCTCCATAAGAATGTATAAGCACTAGAGTAAAGCAGGAAAAATCCGGAAATGATTTGGCTTTAACCCTAAAAAAAAATAGTTTTTGACGTCATTTTGCGGTAATGGCACCAAAGACGCTACGAATGTTGGAAGAAGGTGTAAGACACACCGTTTCAAACATAAGCGATAGGGCTACAATATTACAGAAGGTCACTCAACCCAGTTTCGAGTGTAACCAGGTCAAAAATGCAAGATACTACACCAGAACCGCAAAAACAGATTCACAGAACGCATTCTAGTGGAAACATCATAAATCAGGCTACCTAAGACCAAATCCAGAAATTCCAAAACCAACTGAAAGCTAAGAAACAGGGTTACATTTCATCAGAAGACCTCAACAACCAATTCTGAAGCAATTCCAGCCAAAACAACCAATTACAGGCGCAATTCTTACATTCGGGTAAAACCAGGACAGCAAGGGTAATTTCGACTTTTCTAATTCTACGCTACTCCGATTGACCTGAAATTTTGTAGGCACCTCTAAAATGTCATTACTTACAACTTTCATGTTTTAAGACAAGGCCAATTCGGCCTCTAACTAGGAGCTATAAATTCGGGCAGAATGTATTCATCATAACCCTAACTTTCCAAAATTTCTTCCAAAACAGAAATTGGTTGCAATTAACCACTTTTCCCACCTCCTAGAGTCATTATATACCATTTCCAATCATCATAGATGGCCACACAATCATGCTCATATTAAAACAGAAAAATCCCCAAAAATAATAAAACTTCATCACTTCAACCACAAATCAAGAAATAATCCATAAACTTGCATCTCATACTACCACTAATCATGATTTAAGCATCAATTAAGGGAGGAGGGTGGTTCTTCACAACTTACCTTAGAAATAAGAGAGAGGGAGCAATAGGTTCTCTTAGCTTTCCAAATAACTCCACAAATCAACTCACAAACACTAAGTGAAGAGGTTTTATGGAGAGATTGCAAGATTAAATGGTTAGATTGTTGAACTTGAGCAAGATTGAAGCCAAAAATTGAAGAGTTTTCTTTCTTTTCATGCCTTGAAGAAGTCGGCCAAGAGGAAGACAAAAATGAGGAATTTTGTTGAATTTTTAGTTATTTAAGTCAATTGGTAAGACATGGAATAGTAGTCAAATGGTCCACCCAATAGCCAAGTGACACTTGTCACTTAAATTAATGCTTGCCTAACTTTTGTCTCTCTCATACCAATCCACTTAGCATCCTCTACTTATCTCTTAACACCCGATAAATTAATTCCAGTATCCAAAACTTAACCTAGTTGGCCGAATTTTTCCGAACTTTTCGCACTAGTGGGTCCCACGTCCGGTATATGCTCTTAATTTCTCAAAAGCTATCCGATACTAGAAAAATCATCCAAAAACTATATTTACTCATAAAAATTATTTTCCCAATTTCTCATATCAATAAAAGGTGGAAAAACGTGCAATTATAAAAAAATAAAACAGAGTACTTTAAAACAAAATTACAGGCTCTCACACTTATACTTTTCGGGGCGTCACATAACCGACACGTCAAAACCCAACCAATTATCAAGCAAATATTTACATGTTGAAATTTAGCAGATACAATCCAAAGTGGCGTACCAAAGTGATTCAAAAGTGGATACAGGTATGGTTTGCCAAATCAAAAGAGAAACGGACCCAAAAATACATTTAGAGTTTCAATCAATGAGCTATACAAAAGATATGTCCAACTAGCTCAATTCGGCAACCAATTGTCAAATCCAGTCCAAAAGTATTTATTTTCCTGTAAGGAAAACAAAAAGGAACGGAAAGGGGTGAGCTTGCGCTCAATGAGGTACCAGACATATAGCAGTAAGAAACATGGAACTTCATATTCAATTAATTACATATGTGCATCAAATAAAGAAGTGAACAAACACCATAGACAGAAAGGATACGGGTGGCTCTCAGGAGCCAAATTCCTATTCGCTTCACCGAAACTTGATCGAAATAACAGTTGACACTCCGTCAACGTTACAGAAGTAACCAAGACCGTAGACTCCACTTTCTTCGACTCCTTCCACCTCACATACCCCCACCGGGCCCGAAATCCAATCAGATCAGAATGGGTAATACTCGAGTATACCGGAATCAAGGGGTCTCAATACCCAAAGATCCCAAAACAGACTACCGTGGTTCGTTATCTAATCGACCAGGCCCTTGCCGGCCCGACTCGAGTAACTGGCCACAGGTGTTGAGCTCAGAGGTCACAGAAAGGTCGTTGGATACAAGCTTCCAAACGACGTCAGAACAGATACAGATCCAGATACAGATAACAGATACAGATACATATAGCAGATTCAGATACGCGTTCAAAATTGGCATATGAACTGACAAGAGAACAAGTGTGATAAAGTACACCCTCGCCTCCCTTTTATCAAAACAGTATTTGGCTCCAACAGTCATAAATCAAGTATTTCAGATATTCAGATATTTCACATAACGGGTAGCAGGTAGTGGAACACTCACCGGGGTCAGTACAGATACCTCCCAAAAGAGAGCTTTAATCACCAAGAAACCCTAAAATAATTCAAGGAAAACAATTGAAGGTTCCACTTTCAAAAATCGAGTATATGTGAGGCTCGACTACCAGTCGTATTCCTCGTCAAATAATTACTAAAGCAAGGGTGCAAAACATGAATTTTTTGGAAACGAAAAGGTAACATGAAGACCTAGGCTCAAACAACCCAAAAGCCCTTCGCTCAAATCACAAGTAAATCCAACTAGCCTTCAAGTAAAATTTCGGCAGCATATCCCTTGTGTTTACCTATTTTCCAGCCATCATGGCTTCATTATTTCCTCAAATCAGTCCCAACATCTCGTACAAAAATAATCTCATTCCCAAAAGCCGTTCACTAGGCTTAATGGCATTCAAGTACAAAATTTAGCTAGGAAATGACCGGATATGAAAGTCAAGCCCTAAACTATTCAAATAAACACAATAAGACTCGATTACAAGTCATAAACCAATGCCAAATACTACCAAAATAGGGTTCCATAAACATACATAGGCATTAGAGAAAACCAGAAAATCCGGAAATGCAACTAGTTGTAACCCTGAAAAAAAATAGTTTTCGACCTCATTTTACGGTAATGGCACCAAAGACACTACGATTATCGGATGAAGGTTCAAGACCCACCGTTTCGAAGCTAAGAGATAGGGCTACAATATTACAGAAGGTCACTCAACCCAGTTTCGAGTGTAACCAGGTCAAAAATGCAAGATACTACACCAGAATCACAAAACAGATTCACAGAACGCATTCTAGCGGAAACATCATAAATCAGGCTATCCAAGTCCAAATCTAGAAATTCAAAACCAGCTGAAAGCTAAGAAACAGGGCTACATTTCATCATAAGGCCTCAACAACCAATTCGGAAGCATTCCTAACCAAAATAACCAATTACAGAAGCAATTCTCCAATTCGGGTAAAACCAGAACAGCAAGGGTAATTTCGACTTTTCTCAAATTACGCTACTCCGATTGACCTAAAATTTTGTAGGCACCTCTAAAATATCATTCCCTACAACTTTCATGTTTTAAGACAAGGCCAATTCGGCCTTTAACTAAGAGATACAAAATCAGGCAGAATGTTATCATCATAAACCCTAACTTTCCAAGATTTCTTCCAAAACAGAAATTGTTTGTAATTAACCACTTTTTCCACCTCATAGAGTCCTTAAACATCATTTCCAATCATCATATATAGCCACACAATCATGTTCATATTAAAATAGAAAAATCCCCAAAAATTATAAAATTTCATCAATTCAACCACAAATCAAGAAATAATCCATAATATTGCATCTCATACTACCACTAAGCATGATTTAAGCATCAATAAAGGGAGGAGAGTGGTTCTTCACAACTCACCTTAGAAACAAGAGAGAGAGAGCAACAAGTCCTCTTAACTTTCCAAATAACTCCACACAACACTTCACTATCACTCCCTTAAGTGGTTTTATGGAGCAAAATCAAGGTTGGATGGTTGAGTAAGTTGATTGAAGCAAGATTGAAGCCAAAATCTTGAAGAGTTTTCTTTCTTTTTTTGCTCAAGGAGCTCGGCCAAGATGAAGAGAAAATGGTGAATTTTTGGTTATTTTTTTGTTTTATTTGGTCAATGGTAAGAAAAGGAATAGTAATCTTACAAGTCCCTCCAATCAAATGGTGACACTTGTCACTTATTTAACGCAAGTCTATCACTTTGTTTCCTCTCACACCAATCCAAATTGCAACCTCTACTTATCTCTTAACACCCGGTAAATTAATTCCAGTATCCAAACCTTAACCTAGTTGGCTGAATTTTTCCGAACTTTCCGCACTAGTGGGTCCCACATCCGAAATACACTCGTAATTTCTCAAAACCTATTCGATACTAGAAAAATCATCTAAAAACTATATCTGCTCCTTAAAAATATCTAGAATTTTTCCTAATCACGAAAATGCAGAAAACAAGCCATTAAAGATAAGAAAACCTAGAAAGATAATAAAACCTAGAAAATGGAAAAGTTACGGGTTCTCACAGCATGTCTATGTGCTATGTGTTACCGCTTTCTTAGGGTCTTGCATCTAGATATCATGCTTATGTGTTATGTATTTATGTGATATTATGTGTTTACTCGCTTTATTTTGTTTTTATGAGATTATAATTAATGTGTGGCGTTATCACACTAGTCCAACGCTAGTTGTGATCCATTTCTCGATACCACACTAGTCCAACGCTAGTCGTGGTTTCTTTGTTCGATTTCTCACTAGTCCAACGCTAGTGAGAAAGTAGAAACATGGGCTAGTCCAACGCTAGCCCCTTAGGAGCCATTCGCGCATTAGATCATGATTGTGTGACAAAAACACTTCATCTCATGCATATCATTACTTTCTAGGGCCTCTTTTACCATGTTGCATGACACTTTCCTTACATATGTATACCCCTTCCCTCATATTTTCCCTTATATGTATATTACTTGCCCCTTTTGTATGAAACATGACATTAGACTTGCATTTCATATAAGCCTTTAGAATTAAATAATTTGCTTGATTAGATAGGAAAGCCCCTTGGATATGGGATATGGACAAGTTTGACTTTTCTAGCCTTAGCACGCTCGTATTGCCCTCTATTAAAAGGGAAAATTGAGTCACGAACATTAGTCCCCCGTACCCGACATGATGCACTCCTTTGAGACATGTATATTTGTATAATTATTTTATTCCTTTTCTTTTCTTAGAATCTCATATTTTTGCATTATTCGTGACTTCTTCGAAGAGTTTTCATTGGGCGTCACAATTAATGTGATTGGTACCAAATAAGCTTTAAAGATACATTTCGATCCCCCGACATCCTTCTAGGTCTAGGGTTTGCATTCATATAGTACATCCAAATGTGATAAATCTTTAGGTTAAGAATAAGAAAATCTTTGACTAAATCACGCAACTGGCCTTGGCTAGGTCGAAAGGGTGCCTCGGATTTTTATCCTTGCTTTCCCTTTCTTCAAATGTGACTCCCGAACCTTTTTCTTTGGTTCACGTAGATTAGGAGTCATTTAAAAGGGGTTTTTTTCAACTTTTTCCTTTGAAAATTCATTTTAGGTGACTTGGTACACCTTAACTCTATACCAAGTGGCGACTCCGATTTTCGTTCAAAACCCTTTTTAAACTATTATTTTGGGTCAAATCGTCGCATTTTCCAGTCCCATTTAGACCCATATTTTTCTTCATTTTCTTTTTAAATCAAAAATAAATCAAAAATTCATTTTTTCCTAAACTAGATTATTTTCTTTTCAAAAAATGGGGCGCGACAATGTGACAGCCCCACCTTCCCCTAAGGCGAACCAAAGGGTTCGACGGACCGCCTGCCCAACTCTTGCCAGGACTACGGAGACAAATCACATAAACCCTAGAGTACGCACGATAGAAACCCAAGGAACATACCATCGGAGACTACTACATTGAAAACATGATTTCTAAACCTTAAGGTACAATGATGCTTCAACTAAATACTGCAACAAAAGGAAAACGGAAAATGAAAACGAAACGAAAATGAACAGTAACCACCACGTCACAATCCGGCCGAAAAGTTTATGTGATTTGTCTCCGTAGTCCTAGCGAGAGCTGGGCAGGCGGTCCGCTGAACCCTTTGGTTCGTCTTAGGGAAAGGTGGGGCTGTCACATGAAACATCTATATAAATCACAAAGTTACCTCCTCCACTCGGTAAGGCTAACACAGGTGCATCGGTTGAACATTTTTCACTTTCAAATTCTTCCTCACATTTAGAATCCCAAATAACTTGCCAAGTCTTGCACTCTTAGAAAAATCCTTGATCGAACCAACGGTAATATTTGGTTACCTCTTAGAACTCCAAATTTCAGTAGGATTTTCTGGTCGTTTCCTCTTAACCAGCTTCCACTTTAGCCGAGTCAATAACAATTCCTTCCTTAGATATTGTATAACCTAGAAAGGCTATTTCTTCCATATCAAACTCACATTTATTGAACTTAACGAAAGTTGGTGTTCTCTCGGGATTTGTAAAACTACCATCAGGTATTTTTCATGATCTTTTCAAACATTAGAGTATACCGATGTATCATCAATAAATGCCATCATAGATTAATCCAAATACGGTTTAAAACCCCGTTGCATTAAAGCTATAATTGCTACTAGTGCATTAGTCAACCCGTAGAGCGTACTGAAAATTCAAAGTGTCCATGTCTCAAATTGAAAGCAGTTTTAACCACATCAGTTTCTAGGATCCTCATCTGGTAATAGCTCTACTCTAAATCCAACTTGGATAGTATCATGGTTCCTTACAGTTGATCGAATTCTTATCCATGTAAGACAAAAGGGTAGTTATTCTTAATGGTCACATTGTTCCAGTCTTGATAATCTATATATATGCTCAAGCTTCCACTCCAAATATGATATCCGGTTCCTGAATCGTTGGACTCATTAAATCTATCAAATATTTCCTTTCACTAACCCAATTTTCACAATCTTAATATCTCAATTTGGCAATCAAATATTGAGTCCCAACTTCAACCCTAAGTTCTCAATTTTTTTTTCACCGATCCCTGGTCATCCCCAAGACCTTGGGGTTGCCTACGCTCACAAATACCATCTCGACCACGTCTACTACTGTCCATGTCTTATTACCAATCTAAAAGTATGGGGCAAAATTTAAATATACATATAAGTCATAAAATCAATTTTCATATGTCATAAAGATCATGATAATTA
Organism: Coffea eugenioides; assembly: GCF_003713205.1. Lineage (NCBI taxonomy): Eukaryota > Viridiplantae > Streptophyta > Magnoliopsida > Gentianales > Rubiaceae > Coffea > Coffea eugenioides. The sequence continues at coordinate 24,845,924 of NC_040035.1, forward strand.
CATTCAGTTGAAAGAGGTTTATCAAATCATTTCAAAAAGAAAGGGGAAATAACAAGATTATAGCAAAACGTGCCAAATTGCCAAGATACAAAATAACAAAAGATTTCTCCTTATGCAAAAGATTAAATTCCCAAAAGTGCCAGTCTAGTTTAGGGTAAAACTACAACCTCTATCCCTCGAGTGGAATTAACCACCCCTACTTGTAAAACTTCCAGCGCTTAGACCTCCTTCTGGCACTCGATTGCTTGGTGGAGGATCTAGCTGGCCGCTGAGTATTTCCTCTTTTTAGAGGTACCAGGGCAATTCGAAAGTTTATGCTCGGTACTACCGCACCTCAGACACTTTCCTTGCTTTATCCAACACTTGGCCTCAGTGTGGTTAATCTTGCCACAGTATCCACAATTTGCGTGAGAAGTGACGGCTTGACTAGTTTGAGGGTTTCCTTTGTATTTCTTCTCCAGTTCTACGTTCTTACGTAGCAACTCAGTTTTCTTTGCATATTCTTGTTTCCACCGTCCTTCCCAGTAGTCAACCAGTTTCTTTTGAAATTCTACCTCATTTTTAAGAATGTTCATTTCCTTACGCATTTCTTCTAAAATTGTCATCTTACCGGTTGGCTTAAGTCAAATGCTACCCTGCCAGGTAAATCAAAAGATCGAAACGAGTAGCCATTCATAATGGAAGCTCGAGCCATATTACTCTTGCATTCTTTTGCTTATAGATTGCTCCGGAATATAAATCGTAACTATTCTCCGTTTAACACGAGCGAGCTCTTAAGTCTCCACTTGATTACTATCATCACTTAAAAACACAACCAGATACGGGGACCTTATCCCTTAATATAAAATTTCATGTCTTAGTTCACTCTCCAATACCTATCTACAAAGTTGTTCGAGAAGAAATCATAATCTCTTGCTCTCACTAGTGCCTTATCGTATCCTTTCAAATCAATCTTACTATTTCGAGGTTAGATTCTCCGTGAAACTTAGATAGGCGAACTTCGAGAATCATTCCATTTTCACACCTCTCTTGATTCTTAGATTGGCTTATTGGTCTAGAGCTTTGGTGCCCAACTAATCGTGCTAGGACAACCATACGTGATTGTTTTCCTTCATTTCTAGGGTTTTGGTTCAGTCCAGCAGTCATTCCCTAATCATCCCCTTGAGCTTGGGTTGCTCAACCCCTCACCTTCGGTCCTTTTCACTTCTTTGGCTGCTCATAAATTTAACATTTATAAAGACATGACATAATATGGGTACACATAACACGAAGTTTGAAAAGTGATACTTTGATTATGCAAAATGAAAATAAAAGGGAAGACACCGAAATAATCGCAAATGTGTACAACCCAATCATAGGTTTGAACTCATAAAACAATAAAATCAAGCGTCTCATAAATAACGTTCAATTGCTTCACAAGGTTGTAAAAACATAGTCAAGCAAAACACAAAATGCAATGGCCTTTGAATAAGCATCACCCCGACTAAAGTTGACAAAACCATTAAAGTAAACTAAGTCACCAGCTTAGTGATTGGTGGAGCCAAAAGTCTCTACTACTTCAGTATGATCATTTTCATTTCCTGCACTAGGAGTTTTAATCGCATGTCCCTTATCGAGTATCTTGTCATTCTCCACTTCTTCAATCAAGGTAACACACCTAACCATCGACTTATCCATCCTATCTCTAATTTTATGTACTACCCTAGCAGGTCGGTTCTTAGCTTTTGAAGCTGCGTGCTAAGAGCCTTTGTCTTCTCCTCGCTCTTCAAGTACCTCAGTCTCTATTTCAGAAATTCTAGTAGTCTGGGCATCGACAACTGCCTTCGGTCCTCGATTATCCTCTCGAACTACCCTAGTTTCCTCGGATAGCCACTTTTGATGATCGACCACTATTTACACCCCATTATTTGGGTATGAGTAAGTCCTTTGGAAATCACACGAAGTCCTAGTTCGGCGAGTTGGGTGATACCTCCAACGAGCACCTCTAGGCCCTTTCTGACAATGGACACCGGAACGCATCCCCGAGACGGTTCAATACCACCTGATACGAACGGCACCAACCTTGTGATGTAACCCGTACAGAAAGGTTTGAATCTAGAAGGTAGAGACTCACGTTGAAGACGACGAACGCAGCGGATCACCTAAACCCGTTGATCACGTGGTCAATGAGCCTCGGTATTTGTAGAAGATGCCACAATCTAGCGCGGTCCTAGACTGATAAGTCAATTGAATACCTAAGATATAAATATAAGATATTCAAGGTGCTTCAATGAAACTTGAGAGAACTCTCAATGTAATTTTATTAATCATCAAAAGGTGTCTCTTACAACCCAAAATGCTAACTTAAATAGACAAATAAAAAGACTAATGGGCCAAGTTACTTGCTAATGAGGCTCACATGGCCCAGAACATTGGCCCACGAACTAAACAACGACTAGGGTCCAAACCACAAGCTAGTTGGAACCTCTTTATTATATTTTACTAAGACTACTAATGGGCCATGGGCCCTTGACCGAATCTCACACTAATCCTCAGGGATGGCCTCCAGGAAGATGACCTCTCTAGCTTCGTTAAGGCCTTCAATGGCCTTAGGCTCTCCATTAGACTCTCGGGCCGCGCAAACCAATGTTTGTAGTGCTTCACTTAACCTCTTCGCACGAGCACGGGTCATAGGCCCCAACGGTACCTTCGCTTGCTCCACTTGAATAGCACCCTCAACCTCCTCATCATTCCCCTCCTCTTGCGAAAAATTTGTCCTCAAATCGACCTCATCATCTGCAAGATAGGGACTTAGGTCAGCAACATTAAATGTAGTCGAGACATTATACTCACCTGGTAGATCGAGCTTGTAGGCGTTGTCGTTGATACGCGCCACGACCTGTAATGGTCCATCTCCTCGGGGTAGTAACTTGTTGCGGCGCTGGACAGGGAATCGCTCTTTGCGTAAGTGTAACCAGACCCAATCACCTGGTTCAAACACCACGCGTCGCCGACCCTTGTTGGCATGCTTGAGATATTGTTGGGTGCGAGTTTCAATGTTAGCCCTCACCTGTTGGTGCAAGTTCTGGACAAACTCGGCTTTCTTCTTGCCATCAAGGTTAGTACGCTCAGACAAAGGCAAAGGCATCAAATTCAAGGGAGTCAAAGGGTTAAAACCGTAAACAATTTCAAATGGTGAAAACTGGGTAGCACTATGAACTGTATGGTTATAAGCGAACTCAACATGGGGTAAACACTCCTCCCAAGTTTTGAGGTTCTTTTTAATGATGGCCCTAAGTAATGTAGACAATGTGCGGTTAACGACCTCAGTTTGGCCATCGGTCTGGGAGTGACTGGATGTAGAAAATAACAACTTAGTCCCCAACTTCCCCCATAAAGTCTTCCAGAAGTAAGAGAGAAACTTAACATCTTTATTAGACACAATAGTCCTAGAGACACCATGCAAACGGATAACTTCCTTAAAGAAGAGATCAGCTATGTGAGTAGCATCATCCGTCTTATGACATGGAATGAAATGGGCCATTTTGGAAAATCGGTCCACAATGACAAAGACGCTATCATGGCCTCCTTTACTCCTAGGCACACTAAGCACAAAGTCCATCGAAATGTCAACCCATGGTTCGGAAGGGATAGGTAGAAGTGTATATAAACCAAAGGGTTAGAGCTTGGACTTGGCACGGTGACAGGTGATGCAGCGTGACACCACTCGCTCCACGTCTCGCCTCATGCGTGGCCAATAGAAATGTTCCTGTAAAGCACTCAAAGTCTTGGTGACACCAAAGTGTCCCATCAAACCACCTCCGTGAGTCTCACGGGTTAGTAACTCACGAACAGAGCATGACGGAATGCATAATTTATCATGACAATACAAAAATCCACCATGTACGAATAACTTACCCTGACCCGACTTAGAACAAGACTTGTAGATATTAGAAAAATCAAAGTCGGTATCATAGAGTTCCTTGATAAGGTCAAATCCAATGAGTTTAGCATCAAGTAAAGTAATCAAAGCATACCTCCTGGATAGTGCATCGGCAACGACATTGGTCTTGCCAGCTTTGTACTTGATCACATAGGGAAATGACTCCACAAAGTTGACCCACCGCACATGTCTTTTACTCAACTTGTGTTGAGACTTGAGATACTTTAACGCCTTGTGGTTAGTGTGGATGATGAATTCCTTAGGCCGCAGGTAATGTTGCCATGTCTCCAGTGCACGAATCAAAGCATAGAGCTCCTTGTCGTAGGTTGAGTAGTTCAAGACAGCACCATTCAACTTCTCGCTAAAGTACGCGATCGGCCTTCCCTCCTGGATCAACACGGCTCCAATTCCTACACCAGAAGCGTCACACTCAATCTCAAAATTTTTATCAAAACTCGGTAAGGACAATAAGGGTGCGTTTGTGAGCTTGTGTTTGAGGAGTTGGAACGCCCTCTCCTGAGCTTCCCCCCACTCGAACTTCACGTCCTTCTTGATAATGGCGGTCAGAGGGGCAGCAATAGTACTAAAATCCCTCACGAACCGGCGACAGAAACTTGCAAGGCCGTGGAAACTCCGAACTTCACTCATGGTCTTGGGCACGGGCCACTCATTGATGGCCTGGATTTTGCTCTCGTCCACTTTAATGCCCTGTGCACTAATCTTATAACCAAGGAAAACAAGCTCATTAGTGCAGAAAGTACATTTGCCAAGGTTAGCAAATAACCTCTCCCTGCGCAAAATATCAAGGACAGCTCATACATGTGCTACATGTTCCTCAGGACTCTTGCTGTATATCAAAATGTCGTCAAAATAAACAACAACAAATTTACCTAAGAACGGGCGAAGCACATGATTCATAAGGCGCATAAATGTACTAGGAGCGTTAGTCAAACCAAAAGGCACAACTAACCACTTATACAAACCATACTTAGTCTTGAAGGCTGTCTTCCATTCATCCCCTTCCTTCATTCGAATTTGATGGTAGCCACTCTGAAGATCAATCTTGGTGAAAATGACTGCACCATACAATTCATCAAGCAAATCATCCAAACAAGGTATAGGGTAACGATACTTAACTGTGATAGCGTTGACGGCGCGACAGTCCATACACATCCTCCAAGTGCCCTTTTTCTTTGGAACGAGGATGACTGGAACTGCACATGGGCTCATGCTCTCTTGAGCCCAACCTTTCTCTAAGAGCTCGTCCACTTGCCTCTGGATCAACTTAGTCTCTTTAGGACCTATCTTGTAGGCCGGTCTGTTAGGCAAGGATGCTCCAGGAATGAAGTCGATCTGGTGCTCGATCCCTCCAAGTGGTGGCAGACCACTGGGAATCTCATCTGGAAAAACGTCCTCAAATTCCTGTAATAAAGAGGAGATTTCAGGAGGTAAGTCATTGAGTGCTTCATGAGAAAGTAAAATCACCTCTTTGCAATATAAGACATAAACAACTTGCTTGGACAAAAGTAATTTGCGAACTTCCCTGTTCTTTGCAAGCAAGCTAGGGCGTTTGCCCAATCGACCAGATGTACGAGGGTTTGATGTCCTCTCGGTCGGTGCTCTAATGATTGCCCGAGAATTGGATGACTTCTTAGCCACCTCTCGTTCATGCTCTTGTTGCAAACGCAGTTGGTCTTCATGCACCTGCTGAGGTGTAAGACGAACAAGTGTCATCTTCTTGTTGTGGTGCAAGAAGGAGTACTTGTTGGTAAAGCCATCATGAGTAGTCTTCTTGTCATATTGCCATGGCCGTCCCAACAAAATGTGAGAAGCTTGCATGGGGACGACGTCGCAAAGGACCTCATCCTCATACTTCCCAATCTGGAAAGGCACCACCACTTGCTTGGTGACTTTGATATCGCCACTCTCATTGAGCCATTGCAAGCGGTATGGGCTAGGGTGCCTCAACGTGGGCAAGGAAAGATGATCCACCATAAGAGTACTTGCCACGTTGGTACAACTACCCGCGTCAATGATGAGACTACATACTCTTCCCTTGACGTGACATCGCGTGTAGAAGATGTTGTCATGTTGGGCCTCATCCACCTTCTTGACTTGGGTTGCAAGAGCCCGACGGGCTACTAGAGCAACACCCACTTGCTCAGTAGTGGCCTCAACCTCTACCTCGGAATCTTCATCTTCATCAATCAATGGAGGCATCTCGACGGACTCGTCCTCGTCGTCAGATACAACATCTCCGCTCGGTAGGACAATCATGGTACGCCTATTGGGACACTGAGAAGCAATGTGCCCAAATCCTTGGCATTTGAAGCACTTGTCGCGGCTTCGTGGCTTGGAGGAGTCCAATGAAGGCCGTGGAGTTGTCTTTGGGGCTTGCTTGGGTGGCTCGGTCTTAGGGGTAAACTTGGACACCCCTGGGTTAGGCCGTTCCTACTCAAAGGTCGGGTTGCCCCTCCACACAGGCGTGGCCGAGAAGTTAGGGTTACGAGGGTTACCCCTCCTCTTAAGTATCTTCTCGATCTTGGATGCCTTGTCGATCAACTCAGGCACATCCACGTAGTTTTGCAGCTCCACCAATTCGGCTATCTCAGGTCTCAAACCGTTAAGGAATCTCGCCATGGTAGCCTCTCTATCCTCCACAATGTCTGCTCGGAGCATGGTGATCTCCATTTCCTTATAGTAGTCCTCCACACTGCGGCTTCCTTAGACTAATGTCTGGAGCCTCTGGTATAGGTCACGGTAGTAATGGCTAGGTACGAACTATTTTCGCATAGTGGTTCGTAACTCCTCCCATGTACTAATTTGCCGTTCTCTATTACGGCGCCTACTAGTGCGCTCCTGCTCCCACCAGACAATAGCGTAATCGGTGAATTCGAGGGTTGCCAGTTTGACTTTTTTAAGAAACGCAAACTACCTGGCTTGTTTAGTAGGTCTGGATGGTCTTTCTAAAGGCCTGGAATGGTGGCGGCTAGCTAAGGACAGTGGCCGAAAAGAAAAAGAAAGAAAAGGCTAAGGAAACTCCTAAAATGTAGGAGTAAGTAGGGCTAAAATGTAGGAAGAAGTGCGAAAGTTAAGGAGAAAATTTAGGGCTGACCTTTGGAAGCTCAACAATTAGGAAACCTTCACAATTAGGAGACCCATTTGGTTTTAGCAATCCCACACAAGGTCACGGTTGGCCTAGATCCTTAAATACCCAATTGGTCGTGACTTTTACCCCACAGAAGACAAAACAAGTCTCACAGGCAGATTTGGTTGGCTCAAGAACACGAATCAAAAGAATGGATAATCAAGAAGGTGACACTAACAACCCTTCTCAGGCTCCCCCCCAACGGGTTACCCAAGACGCTCGCATAAAATTTACTCCAAAACTACGAAAACCTTTCACTATCACAAGGGAATACAAGAGACTTTTTAAAAGCAGAGTGAAACAAGTTCCTAAGACTCAAAGTGCTCAAGAATTTCAAGAAGTAGTGGACCAAAACTTTTGAACTGTGTTTGTTTTTTTTTTTTTATAGTTCGGACCACTATGTAGCACTTCAATTGGTTGGCAAAAAACAAACAATTGCGGTAGAATAAAACACAAACAAGATCAGAAGCGACTCCAACAGGAAGTAAACGACACAAAGGAAAAAGGGATATACGTGATACCTTCAACTAGCTCTGATACCAGCTGATACGAACGGCACCAACCTTGTGATGCAACCTGTACAGAAAGGCTTGGATCTAGAAGGTAGAGACTTACGTTGAAGACGACGAATGCAGCGGATCACCTAAACCCGTTGATCACGTGGTCAACGAATCTCGGTATTTGTAGAAGAAGCCACAATCTAGCGCGGTCCTAGACTGATAAGTCAATTGAATACCTAAGATATAAATCTAAGATATTCAAGGTGCTTCAATGAAGCTTGAGAGAACTCTCAATGTAATTTTATTAATCATCAAAAGGTGTCTCTTACAACCCTAAATGCTAACTTAAATAGACAGATAAAAAGACTAATGGGCCAAGTTACTTGCTAATGAGGCTCACATGGCCCACGAACTAAACAACGACTAGGGTCCAAACCACAAGCTAGTTGGAACCTCTTTATTATATTTTATTAAGACTACTAATGGGCCATGGGCCCTTGACCGAATCTCACACTAATCCTCAGGGATGGCCTCGTGGAAGATGACCTCTCTAGCTTCGTTAAGGCCTTCAATGGCCTTAGGCTCTCCATTAGACTCTCGGGCCGCGCGAACTAATGTTTGTAGTGCTTCACTTAACCTCTTCGCACGAGCACGGGTCATAGGCCCCAACGGTACCTTCACTTGCTCCACTTGAATAGCACCCTCGACCTCCTCATCACCACCGTTACAATTAAAATTAAAAGCTTAAATGGGTCCAAGTATACTAAATAAACTAGATTTGATCATCTCATACTATCCCACATATCTCTTACAAGATCGAGACTCCCAATTGTCCATTAATTCAAATCTAGGTTCTAATTATCAGTCCCATAAGCGGTCACTTAACTTTCCAACAAGTTTCCCAGTCCGGCATCCTAAACTTCAAGTCTAGGATACACTATAGAGATCTAAAGCCTAAGCTCTGATACTAACTGTGACGCCCCCACTTCTCCCTAAGGCGAACAAAAGGGTATCCGCGGGACGCCTGCCCAACTCTTGCTAGGACTCAAGACAATTCCCATTCAAACTTAATGAAATACCAGCCATCACGATGATATAAGTAAGAAAGGGAGGTCACTCCCATAAATAACATTCAAACTTATATCACGAGTTCCAAAATACGTCAAGTATCCAATCCTTACATCAAGTTCTCAAAGGTTACATCAAATCCCAAAATATACAATAATCAAGAGTCTAATCCAGTACATTGAAAAACCCTAATACAAAAGTACATTCAAAAGGGGTTTCTCTGAGGTTCACTCCAGATCCTTCCCTGTTAAGGAAAACAAATCTACAGGGTGAGCAAAACGCTCATGAGGCCAAGAACACACATGCAGGCACGTTGTTCAAGTAACAATCCCCAATTTAACAAGTAGAGCAATAATATTGCAATAAATAACAATTGGAGCGAGAAAAGTAAACAGAAACAATTCAAGGATATAAGAGCTCTCAGGAGCTATTTTCCACTTGCACGATCACGAACCTCCACGAGTTGACACTCCGTCAATCGGGTAGGTTTAGTCCGTAGAATTTCACTTATCATGTCCCCTTTTTACCTTACATACCCCTGTATCGGGCCTGCCTGTCTTTTGTTTGAGGCGATACTGCTCGAGTATGCCAAACAAGACCTCTTAATAGGTCAAGCTTTTATTTCTCATGGTTCGCCAAGAAGCCCGACCAAGCCCATGCCGGCTCGAGTTTAGGGTTAGCCAGTGAGATTTGGGCGTCCCCCACTTAACACTTAAGAGTCGAGGAGATTCACTCCCATCGACTTATGCAGCCATAGCATAAATAATCACTTAAACACTTCACTTAAATTCACTTAACAAGTCATTTCAAGCAATTCAAGTATTTCATGTTACGAAATTCAAGTACACTTCACTTAAATGAGAACGAGTGTGATAAAGTACACACTCGACTTAGTATTTTCAAAATATTCTATTATCAAAGCAATTAACACATTTTCATACACTTGACATTCACCGAGTGATTCAAGTACCAAGTACAAGCAATAAGTTAGGCGTCTCCCGTGAGATCCCCTTGAAGGTCCTCTTGAGTGCCTGAGCAATTAATAATAATCTATCACTCATAAACCCCAATTATCGAAGAAGATTGTACTATAGTACAATCTAAGAAAATCTCATGAAAATGAGCCCTATTTACTCCTAAATCGAGGCTCAAAGGCGGGGTTTTAAAGCATAAGAGAAATCTGATTTTCATCTCTAAATTTAAGTGTAAAACGATCATGTGATATCGAAGGAAAAAGGAGAATTCGAAAAACTCCATTTCCTTTAGTTTCGAAAATTTCAGTTTTGATACGAGATCTTTGAAAAATCGTATCTCACTCTTTACAAGTCTAAAATTGGAAAAATTGTACCGTTGGAAACTTCTTCCAAAGTACTAAAAGTTCCTAGAAGACACTTTTCCATGATTCCAAATGGAAGACATTCAAAATTTGGTTCAAAGTTACTGTTTTAGGCTATCGAGGCAGTTTCGGGGTTGGTTTTTGGCTAACTTTGGAAATTCAGAAAAAATCATAAAATTTGAACTAGCCTCTCAAATTTGAAACTCAATTAGAGTTACAGTCATAGTTTAAAACAAAACAAGCAGAACAAGAATTGGAGTTTTGAGCACCAAGATATGGCGGCTCAAAGTTGCCGAAAAGTGAGACTGTTAGGCCAAATTCCAGATTTAATTCGCGAACGTTGGGACTTTGGTTGAACATCGAAACGGATTCGGAATGGTACCAAAATTAGCAGTATTACACTACCATATAAGGGCTATTCCTCTGTCAAATTTCATAGAAAAATACATACAGAAAGTCAGTTAAAAAAATCACTAAAGTCCCACAAATTTCCAAGACAGATCTGTCTTTGTATGCAAATTTTCCTTTTCTAAATATTCGGCCAATGAAAACATCTCAAATATGGTTCATTTAGGTAGACAATGTCTAAGAAGCATCCAAGATGTGTTTGGTAGCTGATTAACACCAAGAATTTCGAAACAACAAGTCCCACTCAAGGTTAAGGCATCAACTAGCCAAAAGAGGGTTTTCAATCACTGCATCAGTTTCGAACTTCGGCCACAACTCACTCAATTCAAACTGGAATTGAGTGTGGTTAGTGGTGTTGAAAACTAGATTCATAAAGCTACAATTTCTCAGAATAAATAGTTTTAAAAATATGTCCACAACTAGCTCATATTTGGGTATCAACTCGCTGCTTAAAACAGAGCTTCCAGTAAAATGAAAAATAGAACAGGCAAGTTTACAAGGTTGGTTCAGATCACTCAAGTGGAATCAGGATGTGCATTTTATACCTTTCGAAAACTGGGAATGTCTAGTTTCCAGTGCCACAAACAGCACTCGATTTCGACGTCGGAGCAAAAAGTTATAGCTGTTTGAAAAACACTGCCAGTGCAATACGGAAAAAATTCCAGTTTTGAATGAACTTTCGAAATCACCATATTTGGCCAACCAAATGATGTAATTGTTTGTGGAAACTTTCCACACAACCCATACAACATATAGACATCATAAACAAGTCAATAGAACTTCAAAAAAATGCTCTAAAGGTCACGGCATTCACAGGGGCAGAAATGGAAAAATTCTCCCCTTCACTTCCTTTGAGCTTTCATCCATAATATCACTCATTTCTAAAAATTTAAGCACTAATCCAACATTATTAACATCAAAACTCACAAAATCAGTCCACCAAGCCATAGTGGGAGTTCATAGAGCCCACTCACCAATTTTCCAACAATTTAAAGCTACCTATAAGAAATTATGAACTCATAAGTGCTAAACAACTTCCATAAGTCAAGATTTGCAAGGTTGATCGTCACTTACTTTCTTAGATGATTAAGGCAGAAATTTCGGTCCTCCTTGCTCAAGAAAAATCGTGGATTTGAAGCTCTTTTTGTCGCTTGAGTTGCTCTCCAAGTAGATTGCAAAGTGTGGTTAAAGTTTGAGGTGATTTGGTGGAAATTTAGTGAAGAAATGGTGCAAGAAAATTGAAGAGCTTTGTGTGAGGACCCGTAAATTTTCTTTATTTCATAATATTTCATTTTATTTTCTCGCATGCATTTTCGTCACTATACCCGCTTATATTGATTTTTCTGAGATTTTTATAAGTAAATATAGTTTTTAAATCATTTTTCTAGTATAAGTTAGTTCATGAGAAATAAAGAGTGTATATTGGACATGGGACCCGCTAGTGGCGTTAAGTGGGACAAATTCGACCAATTAGGTTAAGTTTTGCATTAAGGGATTAAATTACTAGGTGTTAGGAGATAATTGGAGGTTAGCTAGATTAATATGTATGGAGAGACAAAAGGATAAGATTTAGCATAGGAAATGACAAGTGTCATGAAACCATTGGAGGGTGGACTTTGACCACTATTCATCACCTTTACTAAATACCAAAAATTGACCACAATCATCTTCATTCTTCATGCTTCTTGGCCGACTTTAGAGGAGAGAAAAAGAGAGGAAAAACCTTCATTTTGTCTTGCAAATCCAAGCCAAATCTTGAGTTTCAACCATTAATATCACATATCACTCCATAAAAACTCCTAGCTAGGAAGGATTAAAGAGGTTTGTGGAGTTGTTTTGGAAAGAAAAATCCTAAGTTATCATCTTTCTTGAGGTGTCAAGGTACTTTACTTATAAACTTCCTCTTTACTTCAATTAATTGATAAGTAGTGGCTTATAGTTGTTATAGATGCTGCTTTGTGGAAGATTTCATGGATTAAAGTGGAGTTAGCTAAATTTATGATTTTTTTGGGGATTTTTCTGTTTTCATATGATGATTATGGTTGGCCTTGGATTGATGGTTCTAAGTTGTGTTAAATGGATCCCTTGTGCATTAATTACGGTTATTTGCGGAAAATTTCAGCTTGTGCGGAAAATTTCAGCTTTAGGGTTCCAATCTGCCCTATTCTGGCCGGTTTTATTTGGGCATGTTAGAGGCCAAATCAGCCTTAGGTTAAAACATGAAAATTGTAGAAAATGGTGTTAAATAACTTCCTGTAAAATTTGAGCTCAATCAGAGGACTGTATCCTGTGAAATGACCAACATACCCTTGACTGCCCATGAACCCTGTTTCGCCGGCAGATTTCTGTTTTCGTGGAGATTTCCATTTTGACCATGAAAATGCATGATTTGGCTTTGGAGGTCTTCATAAGAAATGTATTTTTATGTTTTGGCTTCGAAACTCCATAAGATTCGTTTCAATCCGATAAGTGTAGCTTCAGTTGTGCTTATTGTGCCGAAAGGTGTATTCTATAGTCTATAATGTGTATGTGGTTGATTTGAGATGAATTGGTGTTGCTTGCAGGATGGAAAAGTAAGGAAATGTAGGAGGCATGCTGTCCAAATTTTGGAAATGTTGGACTCCTTCGAGTTTGGTTTGATTTGGGATATATATAAGATAGGCTTTTGGGGTTGTTCGAGCCCTAGGGTTTCATATTACCTTTTTGTTCCCGAAATCATGTTTTGCACACTTGCATGAGTAATTAGTTGGCGAGGTCTATGACTTGTAGTCGAGCCTCATTTGTGCATTTTATTTACTGGAATTGTGGCTATGGGAACCATAATTGTTTACCTTGGCTATTCTAGGGTTTCTTGGTGATTAGAGCCCTACCTTGGTTGAACTCTGCTTTAACCGGTGAGTGTACCACTTCTCTGAATCATTGCTAAACTGGTTATCTGTACTTGCAAATTGCTATTTGAATGTCCTTACCGACTGTTTATTCTGTACGAGACAAGTGTGTACTTTATCACACTCGTTCTCTGGCCTGTGTGACTTGTTTCCTATATATACTTGAATCTGTTACCTGCGCCTGTTATAATGTTGTTTAGAAGTGCATCCAACGACCTTCCTATTAAATCTGAGCTCAACCTCATGGGGAGTCAATTGGATCGAGCCAGCAAGGGTTTGGTCGAGAAAATTTGGCAATCCATGGGTGCCTGTTCCTGGGAAATCTTTGGGTATTGGAGACTCTAGATTTCCGGTATACTCGAGTATTACCATTCCTGTTCCTATTTGGCGTTCGGGCCCGGTAAGGGGTATGTTTGGTGGACAGGATTTGGCGTTAAAGTGGTGTTCTACTGGACTGGTTCCTTTATTTGAATGTTGACGGAGGGTCAACTAGATTGGATCAAGTATTGCAATGGGGATTTGGCTCTTGAGAGCTACCTGTATCCTTTAAATTGTGGTGTTCATTCATTTCTCGTATTTGATGTGTATATGTACCCTAAAGGTGATTTCTCATGATTTCTACTGTTTATACTTTTGGTACCTCATTGAGCTTTTAACTCACCCCGTCCCGTTATCCTTATTTTCCTTACAGGGAACCATCTTTTGGAACTTCGATGTTTTTGAAGAATGAGTTGAACTAGTTAGAAATTCTTTTGCTCTTTTGGGTATAGCTCCACGACAATTTGGAAACCCTAAATGTATCTTAATAAAATGTTTCTTTTGATGTGTAAACTTACTAATATGTATATTGTACAGTGTTTCCTTATGGTTATATGTGTTTGGGAATGTATATTCTCTCATGTCAAACAAAGTTTACTTGTACTTGGTTGGATTGTGACGGGGCAGCGGGCCTTCATCTCGTTTTGATTTGTTTTTTTCGTGAGAACGTTGTACTAAACATTGATTATATCTTTTAGTTCGGCTCAATTGGGTTTTGAATGTTATCTTTTCAAAGTTCTTTTGAGTGTTTGGTAAGGTTTCCGTTTGTTCCGGATCCGTAGTCCCGACGAGAGTTGGGCAAGCGGTCCGCCGAACCCTTTGGTTCGCCTTAGGGTAAGGTGGGGCTGTCACACTTTGGTTGTTTTTCTTCTCCTTGGTGGCCGGCTGGAATGTGAGAGAGAGAGAGAGAGAGTTTGATGCAAATGAAGCTTCCTTGAGAAGCTTTAATGTGTGGCTCAAAATTCCCCAAAGGTCAACTCTCTCCCCGCGCGCGCACGCGTGCGTTTCGTGCTCGATTTCTCTCGAGTTTGTTTCACTAGTGCACTAAACCTCTAATTAACTTTCATTCATACTATTATTATTCACTCTTAATAGTCCCAAAATAAAGGTCTTAAGCTCCTAAATTAAATCGCACGCGTAAAAACGCGTACTCCCGATTTGTGTGCGATAAAGTGAAACTTTCAAGAAATTCTTATAACGATAGGTTCACTAACTAATACTTGAGTATTTGAACATAAAAATACCTATTTTAAAACTAGTGTATAAGTCTCCAATTTTCCAAACTCGTTGTACTCTCAAATCGGTTATTGTCTACAAACGCGTATTCACTATCCTAGCTAAACGAGCTTCCCAAAATTTAATTTTTGAAACAAGTCACTTTAAAAATATGAGGAAGCTATAGTTCCATGTAATTAGGTCTAAACAGGTTAAAATAAAATATTCAGAGTAAACGGGCATTTAAATATTTAAATGGGCTAGTAATAGGGGTTTAAAATAGAAAAATTTGTGAGTCCTCGCATGAGTCTAGTATTACTTCCTCAAATCTCCAATAAATTTGCATCAGCACGTCTTTCGGAAACTATCGATGCTCGAGCGGTAAGCACTTAATTAGAACTTATTCACCTTTAATTTCTCAATTAACTTTTTTTAATCTACAATTGATCATTCTTAATTTCCCCAAGATAATTACACTCTCGAATAGAATATCAACTCGAAACACATGTACTCATTATTTCTTACTTAAACGAACCCCCAAAAATTAAATTTGCTAACGGGACGTTTTAAAAACATAAGGAAGACATTGTTCCATATGAATGGATTTAAAATGGTTGAAATAAATTATTTGGAGAAAACAGGTGAATAAATATTTAAATAAACCAATAATATTCAATAAAAATAAGAAATTTTTTCGGGTCCTCATAGAAAGTCGTACCACACGACAAATTGGAGACTTGAGAAAATTAATACTAGACTCGTGTGAGGACTCGCAAATTTACTTATTTTAAATTCCTATTGAGCTCATTTAAATAATTTAATTGCCCGTTTACTCCGAATATTTTATTTCAACCTTTTTAGACCTAATTACATGGAACTAAGGCTTATTTAAATTTTTAAAATGACTCGTTTCAAAATTTAATTTTTTAAAAGCTCGTTAAGTGAAAATAGTGAATACGCGTTTGGAGACAATAATAGATTCGAGAATATTATAAACTTGGAGAATTGGAGACTTGTACATTAGTCTTGAAATAGGTATTTTTAAGTTTAAGTACTCAAGTATTGGTTATTAATACTATCGTTATAAGAATTTCTTGGAAATTCCACTTTATCGCGCACAAATCGGAAGTACGTGTTTTCGCGTGCGCGATTAATTGAGGGACTTAAGACCTTTATTTTGGGACTATTAAAAATAAATAATAATAGTATGAATGAAAGTGCATTAGAGGTTTAGTGCACTAGTGAAATAAACTCGAAAGGAATCCAGCACGAAACGCGCGCGTGTGCGCGCGGGGAGAGAGTTGACTTTTGAGGCATTCTTAGCAACACACTTTAGCTTCTCAAAGAAGCTTCATTTTTCATCAAACACTCTCTCTCTCTTGCTCTAAGCTGGCCAGCCATCCAAGGGAGAAAAGAACCAAATTTCTTCATCAAGTTCTTCTTCATTTCATCACTAAATCTTCACCAAATCACCTCAAAATTTACATACACTTTACTAACCACTTGGAGATCACCTCAAGCTAGGAAAAGAGCTTCATCTCACAATTTTTCTTTAGCTCCAAGGGACCGAAATTTTCTGCCTTGCTCATCCAAAGAGGTAATGAACGATCAACCTCTAAAATCTTAGTTTATGGAAGTTATCTTGCACTTGTGAGCTTATAAATTCATATGGGTAGCTTTATATTATTGTAAATTTTGTGTGTGGGCTCTATGAAATCTCACTATGGCTTGTTGGACTTATTTGAGGAGATTTGATGTTGTTTATGCTGGATTAGTGTTTAATCTAGTGGAAATAAGTTGTATTATGGAAGAAAACTCGAAGGGAGTGAAATGGAAAAAAATGCCAGTTCTGCCCCTGCTTTGCCGCACCTGTTGGTGCAAATTTTTGTGATCTAATTGACTTGACTTTGATGTAAATACGTTCTGTGGGTTGTGTGTAAAGTTTCCACCAAAAATCATCCAATTTGGTTGGCCAAAAGTTGAGATTTCGAAAATGTAGCAAAACTGGAAACGTAACCAGAGCCTCTCTGGCAGTGATTTTGTTTCGGCCATAACTCTTTACTCCGATGTCAAAATCAAGTGCCGTTTATGGCACTAGAAACTATACATTTCCAGTTTTCCAATGGTATAAAATGCATGCCCGGATTCCACCTGAGTGGGCTGTACCAATCTTGTGAAGTTGCCTGTTCTGTTTCTCGTCTGTACTGGAAGCCCTGTTCTGAGCCGCGACTTCATGCTTAAATATGAGCTAGTTGTGGACAGAATTTTAAAATGATTCCTTCTAAGATATTATAGCCTTATGAATGTATCTTTCAACACCACTAACCATGCTCAATTTTCAGTTGAATTGTGTTATTCTTGGTTTTGATGATCACAAAAGTTTGTTGAAATGTTTATACAGTCCAAGAAAGTGAACACTTTGATCAGGCCTGATGGAACAAAGTAAGCATATGTTCGATTAACTCCAGACTACGATGCTTTGGATGTGGCAAACAAGATTGGAATAATATAAACAAATTTAGTCATTGTTTTGTTCCGATCAAAGATACTGTCTTTTAAGTATGACAATTTTGTTAGTCTTGGTTCCTTGAAATGTTTTATCTAACTTTCTTCAAATATAAGTGTTGTTGCCTATCAAAGAATCAGGTACGAATATGTCGTGAGCAAAAACAGGACACTCATGTCGGACGGCCGAAAGGAATCTGTCGGACGTCCGAAGGGATGAAGAACATCAGGAAGGAGTTTCTGTCGGACGCACATCGATCGTGTCGGACGTCCTAAAAATTCCACAAAGCTTTGATGACTCTCTGCCAAGACACTGTCGGACGCTCGCAAGGAAGCATCGGACGTCCTGAAGGATCGGACGCATGCTTCGGACGAACATCAAGATCATCGGACGTCCTAAAAATTCCTCAAAGATTTGATAACTCTCTGGACGACGTTCGGACACTGAAGCTCGGACGATAAAATTCCATCGGACGTCCGAACTTCAATTTGGCTATTTTTCGGACGATTGGTTCGGACGATAATTTGATCGTCGGACGTCCGAAAGCCCCAACGGCTAGCTGACTCTTCATCTGCCTTCTATCCGTTGGAAGCTTTAATGAAGCCCATTTTTGTTCCCCTTTAAAAACAAACTGTTCTGAACGAAGTAAGAACTTTTGCACACTTGGTCTACAAGATCTCAAGAGATATTTTAGCTAGAAAATAGTCTCCAAAGTTAGATTTGTTCTCTAAGTGGTGTGAACTTCTTGTGGGCTTTTCTCTTGTGGTTGAAAGTTTCATTAGTGTAGCTTTGTTGAGGGTTATCCGAGTGTTTGTAAAACTTCTTAGCTTGACTAAGTGAGGCTTAGGGCAAGGAGGAAGTGCTCCCTCCATTGTACATCTAGTTGATCATATTTCATCAAAGAGAAGTTGCTCAACCTTGTGATTGGTCTTCAAGTTTGAGGAAAGCTTGGTAGACAATTGGTTTGATTTCCTATTATTCTTTTTGTTTAATAAAATTCTCATTGCTTATATAAACTTATTTTTCTGATCAATATTGCTATTGTCTTCTAATCTACTTGGTTGATCTTTACTAGAAAAGAAGGTAAATTTTTATTAAAGAAAAAGTGCATAAATTTGGTTAAGATTTTAATCAACCCAATTCACCCCCCCTCTTGGTTGTCTTTGGGACTTACAATTGGTATCAGAGCTTGGTCTCTTTGAGATTAAGCTCTAACGGCTTGGAGTAAAGATGACAACCAGTCATGCTATGTTTGTTGAGGGGCAATCTGTTACTAGGCCTCCCATGTTCAGTGGCTCCAACTATGTTAGCTGGAAAGAACGGATGATTATCTTTTTGCAATCTATTGATATTGAACTATGGTTTATTGTGAGTGAAGGACCGCATGAAGCTAACTTTCTTGATGCAGATACAGGGTTGCTTCGGTCAAAAATGAGAGCTGAAATGAATGCTCAAGATAGGACTAACCTCACATTGAATGCCAAGGCCATGAATGTTCTTTATAGTGCCCTAGATTCAAATGAAACAATTAGAGTAAAAGGCTGCAAATCGGCCAAAGAAATATGGGATAAACTAAGAGAAATCCATGAGGGTGGTGACAACGTTAAAGAACAGAAAAAGGCTATCTTGGTCACAAAATATGAATCATTTAGAATTGAACCTCTTGAGGATATTGACAAAATGTATTGCAGGTTCACTGACTTGATCAAAGATCTCGAGGTGTTGGGCAAAGAGTACACCTTGGGAGAGAAGAACAGGAAAATTCTCAATGCGTTGGGCAAAGAATGGGAAAATAAAGTGACTGCAATAGAGGAGGCTAAGGATTTAAGTTCTGTGCCTATTGAATCTATCATTAACTCACTAACCTCTTATGAGTTGAAACTGAAATCTAAAGTGCAGGAGGAAGAGGAAGCTAGAGCAAAGAGAAACATTGCTCTAAAGACTACTCAAGGTGAAGATGATACAGCTCACTTGGATGATGAAGACTCGGATGGTGATGATAATGATCTTGCTCTCATCACCAGAGGCTTCAAGAGAATCTTGAATAAAAGAAAGTTTAGAAGGGGAGGACCTAGCAATCAATTCCAGAATCAGCCATCTATCGTAAAGTACAAAGGAAAACAGGATTTCAACAAGAAACAGTTGGACAAATGCTTCGAATGTGGACAGATTGGACACTATGCAAACGAATGCCCCATGAAGAAGATGAAAGATGGAAAAGCTGATCGGAAGCCAAGATTCAACAACTTTCAGATTACTTGGAATGAATGCAACTCCGAAGGGGAAGTAGAAGAAGAAGAAGAATCAGCGCAAATGGCCTTCATGGCTATTGGAAATAATGAGGTAACTTCCACACACTCTCAATCTGAAAGTGATGATGATGAAGATGATGATCTTGAATCCTTTGTTGAAAAACTGCATAATGCCTTGAAGGAATCTTATGATAAAAACAAGCAGTTAAAACAGAAAATGGCTTTTCTCATTCAAGAAAATGCAAGTCTTTTTCAACAAAATAAACAACTAAAGACTGACAATGAAAGTCTTGTAAGAGCCGGATGTAATGTTCAAAATGAGCTTGATAGAAAGACAAATATTTGTGAAATGCTGAAGGAAAGACATTGTGATTTGAAAAAAAGGATGGACAACTTGGATGAGACTTTGAAAGCAAGAAAGCAGGAGTTTATCAAAAGGAACATGTCATCTACACATCCTACTACTTTTCAAAGAACATTTGCACACAACAAAAATGCACATGGTTTCACAACATATAGAAGAGGTGGATTGAGATATGTCAAACCAGTACATGTTAAGGACTCTTCCATTATGTGTGGTTTTTGTTGTCAAAGAGGGCATTTGAAAGGTGATTGCTATGTGAAAAGAAATCTGAACAAAGGGATGAAATGCATGTGGTTAGTTAGATACAATGCTAACTATTGCGGACCCAAAAATTAAAATGGGTACCAAACACTTTCTCTTTTCAGGAAAAATGTTCAAACAAGTCCAAATGGTTTATTGATAGCGGTTGCTCAAGGCATATGACCGGTGATCCCTCTTTGTTCATAAAGCTGAAATCAAAGTCAAGTGGAAAAGTGACATTTGGTGATGATGTGAAAGCTAAGACAATTGGAATAGGTGATGTTGGTAAGGATGGTGATACTTTTGTCCATAATGTGCTCTTAGTTGATAACTTAAGTTATAACTTGCTTAGTGTTAGTCAATTGTGTGATAAAGACTTGAATGTGTTGTTTAAAAAACATGAATGCATTGTGCTTGATTCCAAATATAATATTGTGTTCAAAGGTAAGAGGTTCAACGACATATATATTGTGGTTCTTGATAAAATTGATTCTTCTAGCTTAAAATGTCTTAAAGCTTCAAATGAAGATCTTTGGTTGTGGCATATAAGACTTTGTCATTTTAACATGGATTTACTAAAGGAAATTTCGAAAAAGGAGTTGGTTAGAGGCTTGCCAAAAATCAGTTTTGATAAGGACAAAGTATGTGATGCATGTCAATTTGGGAAGCAAACAAAAAATTCTTTTAAACCTAAGATGTGTGTATCTACTTCTAAACCTTTGGAACTCTTGCATCTTGATTTATTTGGTCCCACTCACATTACTAGCTTGGGAGGTAAAAGATATTATTTTGTAATTGTTGATGATTATTCTAGATACACTTGGGTGATATTTCTTGCTCATAAAGATGATGCCTTCAAGAATTTTACTTCATTGTTTGCTAAAGTGCAAAATCTGCTTGGGTTAAAAATTGTTAGGATTAGAAGTGATAATGGGACAGAATTCAAGTATTGTGGTTTTCCAGAATTTTGTGATCATAATGGTATAACACATGAGTTCTCTATTGCAAGGACTCCACAGCAAAATGGTGTTGTAGAAAGGAAAAACAGGACTCTTCAAGAGGCTGCTAGAACTATGTTGAATGAATGTAGGTTGCCTAAATATCTTTGGGCTGAAGCGGTAAACACTGCATGTTATGTGATGAATAGAATACTCTTGAGACCTATTTTAAAGAAAACTCCTTATGAGCTGATTTTTTATAAGAAACCTACGGTTGGTTATTTCAAAGTATTTGGTTGTAAATGCTTTATTTTGAATCTAAAGGAACATCTTGGTAAGTTTGATAAAAAATCTTATGTAGGAATATTTTTGGGGTACTGTGAGAATAAAAGAGGATATAGAGTTTTTAATAGAAGGACTCTTGTGATTGAAGAAGCTATACATATAACATTTGATGAAACCAATGATGATAATTCCAAAAGTTCGTGTGAGGATGATGATGTAGGTGTTCGAGAAGGAATGGAAAAGCTATCAATTGGAAATGAAGGAAGCTCTAAACCAGCAGCAACTGAAATGGAAAATGAAGTTCATAATGATCAAGAAGAGGAAGATGAAGACAAAAATGATGATCCACTCAAAGATCTTCCCAAGGCTTGGAAATTCAGCCAAAATCATCCAAAAGAGCTTATAATTGGTGATCCATCCGAGAAGGTAAACACTCGTTCCTCATCTAGAAAATTGATTGACAATTTTGCTTTAGTTTCTCTTTTTGAACCTAAAAATATCAATGATTCTTTAAAGGATGAAAACTGGATTTTGGCAATGCAAGAGGAACTTAATCAATTTGAGAGAAATGAAGTTTGGACACTTGTTAATAGACCTCAAAATCAACCTATCATTGGCACAAAGTGGATTTTTAGAAATAAGTTGGATGATAAAGGTGTTGTTGTGAGAAATAAAGCCAGATTAGTTGCTAAAGGATA
This sequence comes from Coffea eugenioides, assembly GCF_003713205.1. Taxonomy (NCBI): domain Eukaryota; kingdom Viridiplantae; phylum Streptophyta; class Magnoliopsida; order Gentianales; family Rubiaceae; genus Coffea; species Coffea eugenioides. The sequence continues at coordinate 24,868,010 of NC_040035.1, forward strand.
TGCACAAGAAGAAGGAATTGATTTTGATGAAACATTTGCTCCCGTAGCTAGATTAGAATCTATTAGAATGCTTCTTGCTTTTGCATGCTTTAAAGGCTTCAAATTGTTTCAAATGGATGTTAAAAGTGCTTTTTTAAATGGTTTCATTGATCAAGAAGTATATGTGGATCAACCCCCCGGTTTTGAAAATACAAAATTTCCAAGTCATGTGTTTAAACTATCTAAAGCTTTATATGGTCTAAAACAGGCTCCAAGAGCTTGGTATGAAAGACTAAGTGGTTTTTTGATTGAAAATGGTTTCAAAAGGGGTGTTGTGGACACCACACTTTTTACTAAGCAAGTGTTGAATGACCTTCTTATTGTGCAAATATATGTTGATGATATTATTTTTGGTGCTACTAATGAGTATCTATGTAAGGAGTTTTCCACCACTATGCAAAGTGAATTTGAAATGAGTATGATGGGAGAATTAAATTTCTTCCTTGGACTTCAAATACATCAAGCTCTTGAGGGAATTTTTATAAATCAAGCAAAATATACCAAGGAATTGCTGAAAAGGTTTGGCATGGAGGACTCAAAGCAAGTTGGAACTCCAATGTGCACTTCTACAAAGCTTGACAAAGATGAAGAAGGTAATCATGTGGATGAAAAGCATTATAGAGGTATGATCGGAAGCCTACTCTATTTAACCGCAAGTAGACCTGATATTATGTTTGTTGTTTGCTTGTGTGCTAGATTTCAATCTTGTCCAAAAGAATCACATTTGAATGCTGTAAAAAGGATTTTTAGGTATTTGAAATGTACATTAGACTATGGTCTTTGGTATGCTAGATCTAATGAGTTTGCACTATATGGTTATTCGGATGCTGATTTTGGAGGTTGTCGTGTGGATAGAAAGAGTACTAGTGGAACTTGTCATTTTCTTGGAAATTGTTTAGTCTCTTGGTTTAGCAAGAAACAATGTGCAATCTCTCTGTCTACAACCGAAGCGGAATATATTGCCGCTAGTACATGTTGTGCTCAACTTTTATGGATGAAGCACACCTTGAATGATTTTGGATTGTTGTATGACTGCATGCCTATATTCTGTGATAATACTAGTGCTATAAATTTGACCAAAAATCCTATTCATCATTCTAGGACAAAGCACATAGATATAAAGCATCACTTTATTCGTGATCTTGTTCAAAAAGGTGAAATATGTGTAAATTATGTTTGTTCTAAAGATCAATTTGTGGATATTTTTACAAAAGCTTTGCCATTAGATCAGTTCATTCATCTAAGATCAAAATTAGGAATAATCGAAAAATCATCTTAATTTTTGGGTCTTCGGACGTCCGAAAGAAGATGAACGGACGTCCGATAATGTTCTTCAGCCATTTTCCAGATTGCGCCTGTTCGGACGCAGCTGTCGGACGCGCAACGTCGTTCGGCCGTCCGACAGTGCAACGGATCAATTTTTTAAATAACCTTCTTTCTCATTTGCTTCAGACTCTTCCTATTCTATTTCCTCTCGGACGAAAACTCTCTCTTCCCTCACTCTCAATTCGTACCATTTTGAAGCTCTCATTCTCAAATTGACTCAAACAAAACTTTTTCTGACTGATTGCGATTCATTTCTCCTGATCATTTCCCCGAATCGCATAACATTTCACAAATTCCCAAATTTCCTTCAAAACCCTACTTTCTCATAACCGCTCTGCCATATCTTGTTTAAGGCCTTTTTGTCCCAAAATTTCTGTGCAATTAAATCACTTCCCTACTACTGTGTGCATCATTTGCATTCTTCATTCCACACATTTCACACAATGGTGAATCTGAGAGGAGGAAAGGTTACTGCCGGACGCAAGCATCCACTCAGGGATGAGGATGAGGATCTTCCTACGGTCAAACGTTCATCCAAACGCTTCAAGAGAGGAGCCATAAAGGGTCAAATGTCACGGCCTACTCCTCAACCCACCTCTCAGCCTGAATCTGGACAGGGAACCTCTGCTCAACCGCCTCCAAAATCAGCCCCACCCCCTACATTCTTTGATGATACAGCAAGAGACAAACACTCCTTGATATCCCAGAAAGGTGTCATCCCTCAACGTACTGTAAACCCTTCTGAATTTCGTCTCATAGGTTTAGAAACCATTCTGAAGTTGTTTGCTTTTCAGAAATGGTCGCATATCATTTCTATGCCAAATGTTTACTATCCTGAAATGCTGCATCAATTTTTTGCTAATCTTAGAAAAGGGTCTGACCAAACTGAAATCTTTTCCAGGGTTAATGGGGTAGACTTAATCTTTGACTCTGAAATTGTGAATTCCATTTTAAATACTACCATTGAACGTGGGTGCAAGGATAAAATTGCAAATTTCTTTTCCTATGAAGAGCACCCTAATGCTGATAATCATTTTGATGGGGCTAAAATGATGACCTATTTTAAAAGAAGTTTTTCCTCCCCTGCTGATGCTAAACTGAATGATCTTGCCCCTGTGAATTTAATTGCTTTTTCTATCATTTCAAACCTGCTTGTGCCTACTGATGGCCATAGAACTGATGCAAATAAAATGGAGTTGTACCTCTTTTATTGTTTTCGAGAAAAAATTCGGATTGATTTTGGTTTTGTCATGTGCAAGTTTTTACTTCGCTATACCACTGACTCTCGCAGAAAACTATCCTATGGAAAGTTTCTTCAAAAGATTTTTGAGTTTTTCAAAGTTCCAATTTTAGGTGTTTGTCCCAAAGAAGCATCTTCTTATGCCTTTACCAAAGGATACTTTGAAAGGAAAAATCTTATTTTTAAAGATAATATGTGGTCTTATAAAGAGGCATCGTCCAGTGAACATAGGTCTAAGGCTGCACATGATCCTTCATCTATTCCACTCACTCCCATTCATCCTAGGAAATCTGCCACTAAGGCATCTTCCTCCTCCAATGATGGAGTGCTTGAGCTTCTTCATGAACTCAAACAGCATGTTCTTTTTCTAGAACATGGCCTAATGCTCACCATGTCCTCTGAGCAACAAACTGCCTTTCTAGACAAAAAGAACCTTCTCTTTCCCCCACCTGTGGTTGAGGAAGTGTCCCATGACAAAGAGCCACACCCCACTGATCCAAGCTCATCAATTCCAGACCCTGGTTCATCAACTCCTGTGACTCCTCATGGTCCTTCCACAGCAGATAAAGGCAAGGAACCAGTTGAAGTGGATGCTGAAGCTGATGAAGAAACTGAAGAGGAGGACCTCTCCCAATATCAGCTCTCTCGAAGAACTCCTGGATCCACATAGTTCACTACTTAGGACATTTGCATTCTGTTTGTCTATTTTATGTGTTTTGTAATGGTCAACATTTGTAACCTTCTTTTAATGTTTCTCTTGTTGGTACTGTATGTTTATGTTAAGTATTTTGAATGATGACTGTGTTTATGGATGTTTAAGTATTTTGATGCAATGAATTTGGTTTTCATTGATGAATGTGTTTGTGGATGTGTTGATGTGATTGGTTGCCCTTTTGTGATGACAAAAAGGGGGAGAGGACTGGATTGATGATTGATGATTGGTATTGATTGATGATTGATGATTGGTGATGTTGGATATGTTGGATTGATTGTTTAAATTGGCTGATATGCTTAATTGTCATATTTTTGGAAAATTGTTTAACTCGGATGGGCAGCCAAGTGAGGGGGAGCTTTTTCAAAATTTTCAAAATTTTATGATTCACTAAATAAGGGGGAGTTCGCGAGAAAGGGGGAGCTTATAATGCAATCAACAAATTTCATTTCAAACTTTTGTTTTGTCATCATCAAAAAGGGGGAGAATGTTATTCTTGGTTTTGATGATCACAAAAGTTTGTTGAAATGTTTATACAGTCCAAGAAAGTGAACACTTTGATCAGGCCTGATGGAACAAAGTAAGCATATGTTCGATTAACTCCAGACTACGATGCTTTGGATGTGGCAAACAAGATTGGAATAATATAAACAAATTTAGTCATTGTTTTGTTCCGATCAAAGATACTGTCTTTTAAGTATGACAATTTTGTTAGTCTTGGTTCCTTGAAATGTTTTATCTAACTTTCTTCAAATATAAGTGTTGTTGCCTATCAAAGAATCAGGTACGAATATGTCGTGAGCAAAAACAGGACACTCATGTCGGACGGCCGAAAGGAATCTGTCGGACGTCCGAAGGGATGAAGAACATCAGGAAGGAGTTTCTGTCGGACGCACATCGATCGTGTCGGACGTCCTAAAAATTCCACAAAGCTTTGATGACTCTCTGCCACGACACTGTCGGACGCTCGCAAGGAAGCATCGGACGTCCTGAAGGATCGGACGCATGCTTCGGACGAACATCAAGATCATCGGACGTCCTAAAAATTCCTCAAAGATTTGATAACTCTCTGGACGACGTTCGGACACTGAAGCTCGGTCGATAAAATTCCATCGGACGTCCGAACTTCAATTTGGCTATTTTTCGGACGATTGGTTCGGACGATAATTTGATCGTCGGACGTCCGAAAGCCCCAACGGCTAGCTGACTCTTCATCTGCCTTCTATCCGTTGGAAGCTTTAATGAAGCCCATTTTTGTTCCCCTTTAAAAACAAACTGTTCTGAACGAAGTAAGAACTTTTGCACACTTGGTCTACAAGATCTCAAGAGATATTTTAGCTAGAAAATAGTCTCCAAAGTTAGATTTGTTCTCTAAGTGGTGTGAACTTCTTGTGGGCTTTTCTCTTGTGGTTGAAAGTTTCATTAGTGTAGCTTTGTTGAGGGTTATCCGAGTGTTTGTAAAACTTCTTAGCTTGACTAAGTGAGGCTTAGGGCAAGGAGGAAGTGCTCCCTCCATTGTACATCTAGTTGATCATATTTCATCAAAGAGAAGTTGCTCAACCTTGTGATTGGTCTTCAAGTTTGAGGAAAGCTTGGTAGACAATTGGTTTGATTTCCTATTATTCTTTTTGTTTAATAAAATTCTCATTGCTTATATAAACTTGTTTTTCTGATCAATATTGCTATTGTCTTCTAATCTACTTGGTTGATCTTTACTAGAAAAGAAGGTAAATTTTTATTAAAGAAAAAGTGCATAAATTTGGTTAAGATTTTAATCAACCCAATTCACCCCCCCTCTTGGTTGTCTTTGGGACTTACAAATTGAGTGAGATGTGGCTGAATTTCAAAACTGTCTTTGTGAAAGAAAACCCTAATTTTGAACTGATCTATAGCTAATCTTGATTTGGGACTTGTTATTCGAAAGCCTTGGTGTTAATCACCTATCAAACATATTTTGGATGTTTCCTAGACTTTGTCCTCATAAATGAATCGTGTTTGAGGAATTTTCATTGGCCAAATGTTTGAGAAAAGGAAAACTAAAGTACAAGGCAGATTTGCTTTGGAAATTCTTGGAACTTTCATGGTTTGGTTAGCTGACTTTCCATGCGAGTTTTTACATGAAAATTTACAGAGGAATAGCCCGTAGATGGTAGTTTAATACTGCTAACTTTGGTGCCATTCCAAGTTCATTTAGATGCTCAATTAAAGTACCAAAGCTCAAGCTTTAAACCTGGAAAACCCCCGTTTGATGAGGAAATTTCGGTGACTTTGACCCACTATATCTTGGTACTCAAAACTCCAATTCTTGTTCCGCTTGTTGTGTTGAAAACTTTGATTGTAACTCTAATTGATTTCCAAATTTCAGAGCATAGTTCGCATTGTGTGAATTTTTCCGAATTTCCAAACTTTGCTGAAAATTAACCCAAATCTGTCTTGGCATTCGAAAACAGCCACTTTAAGCCACATTTTGAATGTCACCCATTTGGAATCATGGAAAAGTGTTTTCTTAGTTCTTTGGAAGTAGTATCTAACGGTACCAAAATTTTCAATTTTGGACTTTCGGAGAGTGAGTTATAATTTTTCAAAAAATGCCCTAAATTCGATAATTCTTGGCCATTTTGTAAAATTTTTGCGCGGGAACATTTTCAAAGAATCCGGCCGTATATCCGGCCAGTTCTTGGCAAGATAGTTGGCCGGATTGGTGGTGGAAATTGAAAAAATTTTGGATCCCTCACTGCCTCGAATCCTGCCAGAAATTCGGCCGGATATCCGGCCAGTTTTGGGCCGGATTGTGACGTGTCACGTTTCAGCTCGTCTTCGATCGATCATTTGAAAATTGATTTATATGATTTCAAACTTACTTGTTTCCATCCAATGATTTTAACAATATTGATTAGATTTTTCTTATGATTGTTGAACCCCACTTTTGAGTCTCGATTTACAAGAAAATTTAGGCTCGTCCTCGCGATATTTTCTAGATTGTACATGTGTGCAATCTTTCGTGATAATTTGGGTTTATAAGTGATAATTCATTATTAATTGTTCAGGCACACAAGAGGACCTTCAAGAGGATCCTACGGTGGACGCTTAAACCCTCAAGAGGGCATTACTTCTTTGTTTACTTGGTGAGTGTCAAGTGTATGAGTACTTGATACATGCTTAACTATTATAAATGATTGGAGATTTTGAAAATAGAATCGAGTGTGTGCTTTACCGCACTCGTTCGCGTTTGAAATGAATGGAATGAAATATATTGGATGAAATGAAATGATTAAATGCTTGAATGAAATGAAATTGTATGCTATGGCTGCATACGTCGTTGGAGTGAATCTCCTCGACTCTCAAATGTACATGGGGGACGCCCAAACTCATAGGCCGACCTTGGGATTCGAGCCGGCATGGGTTTGGTCGGGAACCTCGGTGAGTCATGAGAATAACATGATAAGGTTGATCTATTGAAGAGATCTTGCTTGGCCTACTCGTGCAGTAGCGCCTTAATCGTCGTTCGGACCCGGTGGGGGGTTGTAAGATGGACGGACATGAGAAGTAAATGGAGATCTACGGATTGAAAATATCAACCAGATTGACGGAGAGTCATCACGGGAAGATATATGAATGAAATTTGCAAAGCAAGTGGAAATTAGCTCTTGAGAGCTACCATATCCTTGAATTGTTTCTGTTTACATTTCACTGAATTGGTAATTACTAGAATGTTATTGTTTCACTTATTCATTGGGTTTGGTATTTGAACAACGTGCCTGCATGTGTGTTCTTGGTCTCACGAGCGATTGCTCACCGCGTAGATTTGTTTTCCTTAACAGGTTTGGACTTGGAATAAGACTCGAAGAAACCATGGGATGTACTTTTGTTTTAGGGTTTCGAATGCAATTGGCTTGATATTTTGACTGTTGTATATTTTGGGATTTGATATGTATTTTGGAAAATCCGATGTAAGAATTGGATAATCGCTGTATTTTGAACTAGTGGTGTAAGACTTGAGCAGTCGGTTATGGAAGAGACTTCTCTTTGGTAGGCTTGTATTAATTGTTATATATTGTTAAGCTTGAAAGTTTCCACACTTTCTTACTTTATCTTGTCGTGATGGCTGGTATTGTATTAAGATTGAATCGAATTGTCTTGAGTCCTGGCAAATCTGGGCAGGCGTTCCACGGATATCATTTGATTCGCCTTAGGGAGAAGTGGGGGCGTCACAGTTGGTATCATAGCTTAGGCTTCAGATCTTTGTAGAGTATCCTAGGCTTAAAAGTTTAGGATGCCGGACTGTGGATTTGGTTGGGAAGTTAAGTGACTGCTTGTGGGGATAAAAATTAGAACCTAGGTCTGAATTAATGGACAATTGGGAATCTCGATCTTGTAAGAGATATGTGAGATAGTACGAGATGATTAAATCCTATTTATTTAGTATATTTGGTCCCATTTAAGCTTTTAAATTTAATTGTAAGTTACGGAAGGTAACGGTGGCATTGAACCGTCTCGAGGACGCATTACGGTGACCACGGTCGTGAAAGGCCTAGAGGAGCTCGTTGGAGGTATAACCCAACTCGCCGAACTAGGACTTTATGTGATTTCCAAAGAACTTACTCGTGCCCAAATAATGGGGTGTTAATAGTGGCCGATCATCGGAAGTGGCTATCCGAGGAAACTAGGGTAGTTCAAGGGAATAATCGAGGACCGAGGGCAATTGCCGATGCCCAGACTATTAGAATTTCTGAAGTGGAGACTGAGGTACTTAAGGAGCGAGGAAGAGACAAAAGCTCCTAGTGAGCAGCTTAAAAAAAAAAAAAAACTGAGAACCGACTTGCAAGGGTAGTATACGGAATTAGGGACCGGACGGATAAGTCGATGGTTGGGTGTGTTACCTTGGTTGAACAAGTGGAGAATGACAAGATACTCGATAAGGGACATGAGATTAAAACTCCTAGTGCTGAAAATGAAATTGATCCTACGGAGGTAGTAGAGACTTTTGGCTCCGCCAATCACTAAGCTAGTGATTTAAACTACTTTAATAGCTTTTGCCAAAGATAGACAGGGTGGTGCTCGCTGAAAGGCCATTGCATTTTATATTTTGTTTCACTATGTTTCCTACCTTTTTGAAGCAATTAAACGTTACTCATGAGATGCTTGACTTTATTGCTTTATGACTTCAAATCTATGATTGGGTTGTACACATCTGCGATTATTCCGATGTCTTCTCTTTTATTTTCATTTTGTGTGATCAAAGGGTCATTTTTTCAGCATCATTTATACACACTCATTTTAAGTCATGCCTTTGTGAATGTTAAATTCATGAGCGGCCGAAGAAGTGAAAAAGGACTGAGGGCGAGGGGTTAAACAACCCCAAGCACAAGGGGATGATTAGGGAGCGACTACTGGACCAAACCGAAACCCTAAAAATGAAGGAAAACAATCGCGTAGCTACTGCTATTGATCATACGATTGATGTCCTAGCACGGTTGGTTGAGCACCAAATCTCTAAACCAATCAACCAATCTAAGAACCCAGAAAGGTGTGAGGAATTGAGCAATTCTTGAAGTTCGTCCATCTAAGCTCACGAAAAATCTAACCTCGAAATAGTAAGATTGATTTGAGAGGATACAATAAGGCACTAGTGAGAACAAGAGGTTATGATTTCTTCTCGAATGACCTTGTAGATAAGTATTGAAGAGTGAACTAAGACATGGAATTTTTATATTAAGGAATAAGGTCCCCTTACCTTGTTGTGTTTGTAATTACTGATAGTAATCTCGTGGAGACTTAAGAGCTCACCCATAGTAAGCGGAGAATAGTTAAGATTTGTATTCCGAGGTAACCTGTAAGCAAAAGAATGAAAGAGTATTATGGTTCGAGCTTCCATTATGAATAGCTACTTATTTGATCTTTTGATTTACCTGGCAGGCTAGCATTTGACTTGAACCAACCGGTAGGATGACAAATTTGGGAGAGATGCGTAAGGAAGTGGACTTTCTTCGAAAGGAGGTGGAGTTTCAAAAGAAGTTGGCTGACTACTGGGAAAGATGGTGGAAATAAGAATATGCTGAGAAAATTGAGTTGCTATATAAGAACGTAGAACTGGAAACGAAATACAAAGAAACTTCTCAAGCTGGTCAGGCCATGACTTCTCGTGTGACTTGTGGATACTGTGGCAAGCCCAACCACACGGAGAATGAATGTTGGAAGAAATCGAGAAAGTGCTTGTATTGTGGTAGCACCGAACATCAGATTTCAAGTTACCCCAGTACCCCTAACAGAAGGAAGATATACTCAGCAGCAAATTAGGTTCGCTTCAAAACAATCGAATGCCAGAAGTGAGTAATTAATAATAATGGCTGTGAAAAGGACCCAAGTAGTGGAGGTTTCACAAGTGGAGATGGTTTGACTTCACTCGAGAGATAGAGGTTATAGTTTTACCCTAGACTAGACTGGCACTTCTGGAGCCTCAATCTTTTGCATAAGGAAAAGTCTTTTGTTATTTTGTATCTTGGCAACTTGGCACGTTTTGCTATAATCTTGTTGTTTCCCCTTTTTCCTTTTGAAATGATTTGATAAATCTCTTCCAACTGGATGTAATTATGATGATCTTTATGACATATGAAAATTGATTTTATGACTTACATGTATATTTAAACCTTGTCCCACACTTTTAGATTTATAATGAAACATGAACGATAGTAGACGTGATCAAGATCATACTTGAGAATATAAGCAACCTTGAGGCCTTAGAGGTGACCAGGGATCGGGACCAAAAATCGAGAACTTAGGGTTGAAGTTCGGATCCAATGTTTGATTGCCAATTTGATATATTAAAATTTTGAGATTTGGGTTAGTGAAAGAAAACATTTAATAGATTTAATTAGCCTAACGATTAAGGTACCGGATCTAATAATTGGGATGGGAGTTGAGGCTATACATAGACTATCAAGACTGGAACAATGTGACAATTAAGAACAACTACCTTTTGTTTTACATGGATAAGAATTCGATCAACTGTAAGGAACCGTGATACTATTCAAGTTGGATGTAAAGTAGAGCTATTACCAGATGAGGATCCTAGAAATTGATGTGGTTAAGATTGCTTTCAATTTAAGACATGGACACTTTAAATTTTCAGCACGCCCTTCGGGTTGACTAATGCACTAGTAGCATTTATGGACCTAATGCATTGGAGTTTAAATCGTATTTGGATTAATCTGTGGTGGCATTTATTGATGATATATCGGTATACTCTAATGTTTGAGAAGAGCTTGAAAAACACCTGATGATAGTTCTACAAAGTTCGAGAGGGCGCCAGCTTTCGTTAAGTTCAATAACTGTGAGTTCGACTGGGAGAATAGTCTTTCTAGGTTATACAATATCTAATGGAGGGAATTGTTATTGACTCGGCTAAAGTGGAAGCTATTTAAGAGAAAACGACCAGAAAATCCTACCAAAATTTGGAGTTCTTAGAGTTAGCTGAATATTACCTTTGGTTTATCAAGGAATTTTCTAAGAGTGCAAGACTTGGCAAGTTATTTGGGATTTTAAATGTGGGGAAGAGTTTTGAAAGTGGGAAGAAAAAAAAATGTTTAACCGATGCACCTGTGTTAGCCTTACTGAGCAGAGAAAGTAGCTTTGTAATTTATACAGATGCTTCAAAAGATGGTTTAGAATGTATATTAATAATACATGATAAGATGATGGTATATGCCTTTAGAAAGTTAAATATCACAAGAGAAAGTAGACAACTCATGATTTGGAGTTAGTGGCTATAATATTTGCATTAAAGAAGTGAAGACATTACCTATATGAGGTAGACATGAAACTGATTAAGTTGCCATATGACTTGGAAGTTGAAATGCTTATTGGGGTAAATCAAGGTTTGATTGTTAGTAAGATGAATAGAAATTGTGAAGTATGGGTTGGAAAACGTAAGTTAGTGATTAATCTGGTAGGCTTAACCATTAAAGGAACGATATTGTCCTAAGTGTGAATTTCGAAGACGAAATTCCTTTTAAGGAGAGAAGGATGTGAGAACCTGAAATTTTACTTATTTTAATGTTATTTTTACCGGCTTAATTAATTATTTATTTACCCGTTTATCCCTAATAATTTATTTCAACCATTTTAAGTCCATTTGTATGGAACAATGCCTTCCTTGTGTTTTAAAACGCTTCGTTAGAAAATTTTATTTTTCGAAAGCTCGTTTAGTAAGGAATAACGAGTATACGTTTTTCGAGATAAACTTCAATTCGAGAGTGTAATTACCTTGGAGAATTAAGGATGAGCAATAGTGGACTAAGAAGAGTTAATTGAGAGATTAGATGTGATTAATTTAAATAAAGTTTTTATTACGCGTACGTCGGTAATTTCTCAAAAGTCGTACTGCACGACAAATTGGAGACTTGAGAAAATTAATACTAGACTCGTGTGAGGACTTGCAAATTTACTTATTTTAAATTCCTATTGAGCTCATTTAAATATTTAATTACCCGTTTACTCCGAATATTTTATTTCAACTTTTTTAGACCTAATTACATGGAACTAAGGCATACTTAAATTTTTAAAATGACTCGTTTCAAAATTTAATTTTTGAAAGCTCGTTAAGTGAGAATAGAAGATACGCGTTTGGAGACCATAATCGATTCGAGGATACAATAAACTTGGAAAATTGGAGACTTGTGCATTAGTCTTGAAATAGGTATTTTTATATTTAAGTACTCAAGTATTGGTTAGTAATACTATCGTTATAAGAATTTCTTGAAAATTCCACTTTATCGCGCACAAATCGGAAGTACGCGTTTTCGCGCGCGCGATTAATTGAGGGACTTAAGACCTTTATTTTGGGACTATTAAGAATGAATAATAATAGTATGAATGGAAGTGCATTAGAGGTTTAGTGCACTAGTGAAATAAACTCGAAAGGAATCCAGCACGCGTTGCGCGCGGAAAGAGTTGACTTTTGAGGCATTCTTAGCCACACATTTTAGCTTCTCAAAGAAGCTTCATTTTTCATCAAACACACTCTCTCTCTTGCTCTAAGCTGGCCAGCCATCCAAGGGAGAAAAGAACCAAATTTCTTCGTCAAGTTCTTCTTCATTTCATCACTAAATCTTCACCAAATCATCTCAAAATTTACATACACTTTACTAACCACTTGGAGATCACCTCAAGCTAGGAAAAGAGCTTCATCTCATGGTTTTTCTTTAACTCAAAGGGACCAAAATTTTCTGCCTTGCTCATCCAAAGAGCTAATGAACGATCAACCTCTAAAATATTAGTTTATGGAAGTTATCTTGCACTTGTGAGCTTATAAATTTATATGGGTAGCTTTATATTGTTGAAAATTTTGTGTGTGGGCTCTATGAAATCTCACTATGGCTTGATGGACTAATTTGAGGAGATTTGATGTTGTTTATGCTGGATTAGTGCTTAATCTAGTGGAAATAAGTTGTATTATGGAAGAAAACTCGAAGGGAGTGAAATGGAAAAAAATGCCGGTTCTGCCCCTGCTTTGCCACACCTGTTGGTGCAATTTTTTGTGGTCCAATTGACTTGATTTTGATGTATATATGTTGTATGGGTTGTGTGTAAAGTTTCCACCAAACATCATCCAATTTGGTTGGCCAGAAGTTGAGATTTCAAAAATGTAGCAAAACTGGAAACGTAACCAGAGCCTCGCTAGCAGTGATTTTGTTTCGGCCATAACTCTTTACTCCGATGTCAAAATCAAGTACCGTTTGTGGCACTAGAAACTAGACGTTTCCAGTTTTCCAATGGTATAAAATTCATGCCCTGATTCCACCTGAGTGAGCTGTACCAATTTTATAAAGTTACATGTTCTGTTTCTCGTCTGTACTGGAAGCCTTGTTCTGAGCTGCGACTTGATGCTCAAATATGAGCCAGTTGTGGACAGAATTTTAAAATGATTCCTTCTAAGAAATTGTAGCCTTATGAATGTATCTTTCAACACCACTAACCATGCTCAATTTTGAGTTGAATTGAGTGAGATGTGGCCGAATTTCAGAACTGTCTTCGTGAAAGAAAACCCTAATTTTGAACTGATCTATAGCTAATCTTGATTTGGGAATTGTTATTCGAAAGCCTTGGTGTTAATCACCTATCAAACGTATTTTGGATGTTTCCTAGACTTTTTTCACATGAATGAATCGTGTTTGAGGAATTTTCATTGGCCAAATGTTTGAGAAAATGAAAACTAAAGTACAAGGCAGATTTGCCTTGAAAATTCTTGGAACTTCCATGGTTTTGTTAACTGACTTTCCGTGCGAGTTTTTGCATGTAAATTTACAGAGGAATAGCTCTTAGATGGTAGTTTAATACTGCTAACTTTGGTGCCATTCCAAGTTCATTTAGATGCTCAACTAAAGTACCAAAGCTCAAGTTTTAAACCTGGAAAACCCCTGTTTGAGGAGGAAATTTCGGTGACTTTGAGCCACTATATCTTGGTGCTTAAAACTCTAATTCTTGTTTCGCTTGTTGTGTTGAAAACTTTGATTGTAACTCTAATTGATTTCCAAATTTCAAAGGTTAGTTCGCATTGTGTGAATTTTTCCGAATTTCCAAACTTTGCCGAAAATTAACCCAAATTTGTCTTGGCATTCCAAAACAGCCACTTTAAGCCACATTTTGAATGTCACCCATTTGGAATCATGGAAAAGTGTTTTCTTAGTTCTTCGGAAGTAGTTTCTAACAGTACCAAAATTTTCAATTTTGGACTTTCAGAGAGTGAGTTATAATTTTTCAAAGAATGCCCCTAAATTCGATAATTCTTGGCCATTTTGTAAAATTTTCGCGTGGGAGCATTTTCAAAGAATCCAGCCTTATATCCGGCCAGTTCTTGGCCGGATAGTTGGCGGGATTGGTGGTGGAAATTGAAAAATTTTTTGGATCCCTCACTGCCTCGAATCCGACCAAAAATCCAGCCGGATATCCGGCCAGTTCTGGGCCGGATTGTGACATGTCACGCTTCAGCTCGTCTTCGATCGATCGTTTGAAAATTGATTTACATGATTTCATACTTACTTGTTTCCATCCAATGATTTTAATAATAAAGATTAGATTTTTCTTTTGATTGTTGAACCCCACTTTTGAGTCTCGATTTATAAGAAAATTTAGGCTCATCCTCGCGATATTTTCTAGATTGTACATGTGTGCAATCTTCCGTGATAATTGGGATTTATAAGTGATAGTTCATTATTAATTGCTCAGGCACACAAGAGGACCTTCAAGAGGATCCTACGGTGGACGCTTAAACCCTCAAGAGGGCATTACTTCTTTGTTTACTTCGTGAGTGTCAAGTGTATGAGTACTTGATACATGCTTAACTGTTATAAATGATTAGAGATTTTGAAAATGGAGTCGAGTGTGTACTTTACCGCACTTGTTCTCGTTTGAAATGAATGGAATGAATTATATTGGATGAAATGATATGATTAAATGCTTGAATGAAATGAAATTGTATGCTATGGTTGCATACGTCGTTAGAGTGAATCTCCTCGACTCTCAAATGTACGTGAGGGACGCCCAAACTCATAGGCGACCTTGGGACTCGAGCCGACATGGGTTTGGTTTGGAACCTCGGTGAGCCATGAGAATAACATGATAAGATTGATCTATTGAAGAGATCTTGTTTGGCCTGCTCGTGCAGTAGCGCCTTAATCGTCATTCGGGCCCGGTGGAGGGTTGTAAGGTGGACGGACATGAGAAATAAGTGGAGTTCTACGAATTGAAAATATCGACCCGGTTGACGGAGAGTCATCACGGGAAGATATACGAATGAAATTTGCAAAGCAAGTGGAAATTAGCTCTTGAGAGCTACCATATCCTTGAGTTGTTTCTGTTTATATTTCACTGAATTGGTAATTACTCGAATGTTATTGTTTCACTTATTCATTGGGTTTGCTATTTGGACAACATGCCTGCATGTGTGTTCTTGGCCTAACGAGTGATTGCTCACCCCGTAGATTTGTTTTCCTTAACAGGTTTGAACTTGGAATAAGACTCGAAGAAACCATGGGATGTACTTTTGTTTTAGGGTTTCGAATGCAATTGGCTAGATATTTTGGTTGTTGTATATTTTGGGATTT
Organism: Coffea eugenioides; assembly: GCF_003713205.1. Classification (NCBI taxonomy): domain Eukaryota; kingdom Viridiplantae; phylum Streptophyta; class Magnoliopsida; order Gentianales; family Rubiaceae; genus Coffea; species Coffea eugenioides. The sequence goes on from NC_040035.1 coordinate 24,883,428, forward strand.
GATGTGTATTTTGGGAAATCCAATGTAAGAATTGGATAATCGCTGTATTTTGAACTGGTGGTGTAAGACTTGGGCAGTTGGTTATGGAAGAGACTTCTCTTTGGTAGGCTTGTATTAATTGTTATATATTGTTAAGCTTGAAAGTTTCCGCACTTTCTTACTTTATCTTGTCGTGATGGCTGGTATTGTATTAAGATTCAATCGAATTGTCTTGAGTCCTGGTGAGAGTTGGGCAGGCGTTCCGTGGATACCCTTTGATTCACCTTAGGGAGAAGTGGGGGGCGTCACAATGGACATGGAGTGAAATTCGGAGAAACCTTCGGGATGTACTTTTGTATTAGGGTTTTAAATGTAATTGACTAGACATTTTGACTGTTGTATATTTTGGGAATTGATGTATCTTTTGGGAACCTAATGTAAGACTTGGATATTCGATTATGGAAACGACTTTCTTTATTAGGCTTGTGTTAATTGTTATGTATCATTAAACTTGAATCGAATTGTCTTGAGTCCTAGCGAGAGTTGGGCAGGAGTCTCGCAGATACCCTTTGGTTCGCCTTAGGGAGAAGTGGGGGCGTCACAGAAAAAGCTGTGGGAAAGGGTTTCGGGAAAGTGAAGAAAGAAAGAGGAAGAAACAGAAAAAACAAACAAAAGAAAAAAGGCAAACAAGGGAAGCTACGGGAACAAGGGAAGAGGAAATAGCAAGAAAGAAAGGGATAGGGAAACTGCAGAAAGGATAGAGAGGAACGAGAGAGAAACGGAAAAAGGAAAAGAGAGGGAAGAAGAAAGGAGGGTTTCGTGAGAGAAAAAGAAAGAAGAAAAGAGGAAAAAAGAGGGAAAAAAAAAACAAGGAAGGAAGGAGAAGAGGAGAGAATCTGAGGGGAAGGAAAAACAGCAACGAAGAAGGGAAACCTAGAAAAGTGCAGAAAAATTTTTCTGCAAAAACGCTACCCAGGTTGACTTTTTGCCACATTGAGCTGCGATTTTCTCAGCTTAATTGACTTTCTCAGATGTTCTCAGCTGCGAAAAGTATCATCCAATTATTTTGTAAACATCAAAAGTTATGGACCATGATCAACATTGTCTACCTTTTCACTTTCTATATTCATCGTCACTAATTTCATTTATTCTATAATTCTAATTTTTTTGTATATTTTCATAACTTATTTTTCATTTTTCATAAATTCTATGCACTTGTAATTGTATTAATTAATTTGTTTTTAATCTTTTAAGTCTTAAGTATTTGGTTGTGGAGTAACTTATCATCGTTATTTAAAAAAAATGATAGGTTTCCAGAAATAGAGAAAATAAAATAAATCTTTTAAATATTTAGTATTTTAATGTCTGTTTATTTTATTTTGTATTCTTGATTTTTCAGAGATGTAATATTAAATAATATTATTGATTTCAAAAAATGTTGTATTTTTCGATTTACCAGTCTATATCTCTTTCTTTTCCTTGGAAGAAGGATATGCTAATTCGATCCTATCTTACAGGTTAACCAATCACTGATTACCAGGTCGAATTGAGTCAGGATATGCAATATAATTTGGTCGTACCAGAACATCCAATTATGGTTTGCAAAATTGCAAATGGATTGATTACTTGATCCATAAACACCTTAATTTGTATAATTAAGATCATTTTCAAAAAAAAAAAGATTAAATATAATAATATGAGAAAAGTATAGAAACATTACCAATTTGATCTGCTATAATTATGTTAACAAGCACAACGTCTTGCATAGCAGGAACAAATTCTTCAGAAGAATTTGCATGTTTTTCAGAAAAAATTAACATGAAATCATGAACAATATTTATAAATATAGAAATAAGAGGTATAACTACATTAATAGAATTGAAAATGCAAAGTTAATGGTTAATTATGCATTAAAAATAAGCGAGACAGTTAGAACTTACCATCATCATGGCCATTAGATGGTGACATTGGTGCGAGGGGAAGTTCAATAATTGTTGAGTCATTATGTACTCCATCTAATATTATATCATATAAATAGTTAATTTAGCAATATAATGTAGAAAAAAAATATAATTGCAAGATGAGTTTGATGATATGAGAAGGTTTATATTTAACATTATCATGCAGAATCACTAGTGATGTTGATGGTTGTTGAATTTGAGGAGAGGCACAGTATTCATTTCTTTGATGTAGAAATGCATTAAATTATATATTAAACTAAGAATCAATAATTTTTGTATTTTTTTAAAAATGTAATGATGTAATATGTTCTATGAGGATTGTAAATCAAAGAAATACAAGTCGTATCTCTCGTTATATCCGTGTTTTCGTTGTTGTGTTATCTCGGGTTTGTGTTTTCCGCTGCATTGTTAAAAAATATATATATACTATAATCTGTCCGCCGTTTGTGTTCCTTGTTGCATCAAGTTTTTGGCCGTATTTGTGTTCAAATCTGGCCGCAATTCTGTCTGCATGTTGCATCATTGAATTCTATCTGTTCTTGTGTCCAATCATTGTCATGAAATCTGACTGTAGTGTGTTGACGTTTGGCTTAAAATTCTGTCAGTAGTGCACCTTGTGTTGTCGTGCAAATCTGTCCGCAACTTGTGTCTTGTTGTTAGGTCGTTAGTTGTTCACCAATTCTGTCCACACTCGTGTGTGCCGCGTGTCTTCAAATCTGCCGTGGTTTGTGCGCACTTGTGGCGTACAGAATTCTGTTTTGAGTCTACAAAGTTGCCTTGTCAGTTAATCATTGTTTGAGCAGCAAGAAATTAGCTTTGGCGGCGGCTAGGGTTTTCTTGTCTTGCTAGGATTTCACAAGTTGCAATCTGTCCAAGTTAATTTTTGAGTCATCCAAGTTGTTTGCTTGTTTTCCAAATCTGCTTTGTGGACAAACTAGTTGGTATTTGTGATTCTTGAAGAGAACCTATAAGAATCTAGGGTTTCTTGATCACAATCTTGAAGTTCTTGAAGTTCTTGAAACTTACTTGGTAGTTCTTGAGGGATCTTGGGGTGTGATCGTGTTTTTTGGTGGGTAGTAAAGGCCAAGTGCTTGTGTTGCTGCCCTTTAAGTAAAAAAAAAAAAGGCAACGACAAGGAAGAAAGAGAGAAGAGTCGGGTTGGCAAGAAAATTAAACAAGAAGGAAAGTGCAATATTCTTATTGCTAAAACAGCTGCATTACATCTTGTTTCCAAGCCAAAACAGAAAAAAAAAATAAAACAAAGAAAGGATTCAAAAGTTTTGATCCACCACTTCTTGGAGTTCTTGAATATCTTGTTTCTTGGGGGCACGATCAACACGTTTCGAGACACGTAGCACGTTTGCCCAAAGATCTAGCGAGGTTGTCCAACGTTTGGATTGCGGAACCCTAAACCAAGATGGACGACACAACTTGATTGAAGGTGGTAGAACGACGACTCCAATCGAGGTGAATACTCTAGTGGATAGGTCGGTAGAACAATCAAAGACAATCGTGAGATTGCTCAAGAACCCTTGCCAAGGCAAGTAAAGGTGTAACTCTTGAAATTGTAAGAGAAACAATGCAAATTCTATTATCAAAGTTCGTAAACCTTAATCATACAACTTGAGCCTTTTTATAGGCTAAGGAACTAATGAAACCCTAGGCTAGGGAAGGGGACAAGGGTTCGGCCAATCTAGGGCTAGATGGGTCGTCCCCTTTAATTGAAAAACCGAAAAAAGGACTAACAAATGAACTAAAGCCCAAACTAACAATCTTCACTTATCTCCTCATGGGCTTGGATCAATGTGTATACGACTCGATGATCAACTTCTAAGCCTTCAATGTTCCTATGGGCCCCTTGTTGGTCCTGAACATTTCGAACAAGGGTTTGGAGAGACTCTTTGAAGCGCTTGGCCGGTGCACATGTAACGGGGCCCAATGGTACTCGCACTTGGTCTTCACTATCTCCATTCGTGCACACATCAGTCCCCTCCACTTGAGAAGGATTTGTCCTCAAATCTGGATCCTCCTCGTCAAGGAATGGACTCAAGTCCGAGACATTGAAAGTCGCGTTAACATTGTATTCCCCAGGTAGCTCCAATTTGTAGGCATTGTCATTGATTCGTTGGAGCATGCAAAAGGGTCCATCACCCCTTGGAGACAGCTTGCTTTGGCACTGCTTGGGAAATCTTTCTTTTCTCAAGTGCAGCCAAACCCAATCTCCAGGTTCAAAGGTCATCTTGCAACGGTGCTTGTTAGCTTGCTGGACGTATTGTTGCGTGCGCTTCTCAATATTGGCTCGAACAGTTTCATGCAACCTGCGCATAAAATCAGCTTTCTTTTTCCCATCTAAGCTTGTGTGCTCAGAGGAAGGTAAGGGTGCCAAATCAAGGGGTGTCAGGGGGTTAAAACTATAAACAATCTCAAATGGTGAGTAGTGTGTCGCACTATGAACAGTTCGATTGTAAGCAAATTCCACATGTGGCAAACACTCTTCCCAAGATTTAAGATTCTTTTTAATCAAAATCCTGAGTAACGTACCAAGTGTGCGATTGACAACTTCAGTTTGGCCATCGCTCTAGGGATGACTTGTGGTCGAAAATAACAATCGAGTGCCAAGTTTTGACCACAAAGTCTTCTAGAAATAGCTCAAAAACTTCACATCTCTATCACTATACTTGATGACATAAGAGAAGGTGTCAATGAAGTTTACCCATTTGGCATGTCTCTTGCTCAATTTCGGTTGCCCCTTGAGAAACTTCAATGACTCGTGATCAGTGTGTATCACGAACTCCCTTGGACGGAGGTAGTGTTGACAGGCCTCCAAAGCTCTCACCAGTGTGTACAACTCTTTGTCATACGTGGGGTAGTTCAAGGCAGTACCTCCCAGCTTCTAGCCAAAGAATGCACAAGGCCTCTTGTCTTGCATGAAAACAGCCCCAATCCCTACATCAGAAGCATCACATTCAATCTCAAAAGTCTTGTTGAAGTTCGGTAATGCAAAAACAGGTGCATGTGTGAGTTTGTCCTTAAGGGTACGAAATGCATGTTCTTGGACTTTTCCCCAATGAAATTTATCATTTTTCTTCGTCATGGCGGTCAATGGAGCAGCAATGGTGCTGAAGTCTTTGACGAAACGCCAATAGAAGCCCGCCAATCCATGGAAACTTCGCACCTTAGGGACGGATTTTGGGGTTGGCCATTGCTCAATGGCCTCAATCTTGGATTCGTCTACTTTGATGCCCTGCGAACTCACAACATAGCCTAAAAACACAGGCTCATTAGTACAAAGGTGCACTTCTTAAGGTTAGCATATAGATGCACCTTTCGAAGTGTATCAAGAACTAATCTCAAATGCTCCATGTGCTCATGCTCGTTTCGACTATATATCAATATATCATCAAAGTAAACAATGACAAATTTACCAATGAATTGTCTCAAAACATGGTTCATCAATCTCATGAAGGTACTAGGGGCATTAGTCAACCCGAAGAGCATGACTAACCACTCATAAAGTCCATGTTTTGTTTTGAAAGCTATTTTCCACTCGTCTCCCTCTTTCATCCTAATTTGATGATAGCCATTTCGTAAATCAATTTTGGTGAAAATCACAGCACCATCAAGTTCATCAAGCATATCATCTAATTTAGGAATTGGATGACGGTATTTAACAGTTATAGCATTAACAGCTCTACAGTCGGTGCACATGCGCCAAGTACCATCCTTTTTTGGGACAAGTTTCACAAGTACAACATAAGGACTTAGACTTTCCTTTACCCAACCCTTACCTAATAGGCCATCAACTTGCCTTTGAAGCTCCTTTGTTTCCTCAGAACCCATGCGGTAAGCGGGTTTGTTAGGTAGCGGTGCTCTAGGAATCAAGTCTATCTGGTGCTCGATCCCTCGAATGGGTGGTAAGCCATCAGGGATCTCATCAGGGAACACGTCCTCGAATTCCTGCAAAAGAGCAACCACACTCGAAGGCAATGCCTTATCAAACTCATCAACATTTAGGAGCACAAGTTTACAAATCATGAGTAATATAGGCTGGTCAGCATTCACAAGTTTTCGAGCATCCTTAGCCTTGATTATCATGTTTTGCTTCCTAGTGTTTGATTTAATTAATGCATGATCATGTGTGACACTAGGTGTGCTCACTTGACCCTTGGTCGATTGCTCACTTGTAGAAGTGGAGCATTTTCCATGGTCGGCCGCCTTTTGTTTCCTCTTTTGGCGGTCCAAGTCACACTCCCTTTGCAATTTCAGTTGGTCCTCATATACTTGTGCAGGTGTGAGGGGTGTTAGGACCATGCATTTACCATTGTGCAATAGAGTGTACTTATTGGCTCTACCATCAAATGTGACATGTTTATCAAATTGCCAAGGTCTGCCTAAGATGACATGTGTCGGGACAACATCACACACAATTTCATCAATATAGTTGCCAATTGAAAAAGGAACACGTACCTGTTTGTAGACACGCACCTCACCTTCTTCACTTAGCCATTGGAGGCGGTATGGATGTGGATGTCTAGTTGTAGGAAGACCCAAGCTTTCAACCATTAGTAAGCTTGCCACATTGGTGCAACTCTCACCATCAACGATGAGGCTACACACCTTATCACTTACTTTACATCGAGTGTAAAATAAGTTCTCCCTTTGCAATTGCTCGTTCTCCTTGACCCGGGCGGTTAGCACGCGTCGTGCCACCAAACAACCGATTTCCCCTTGAGTAGGAGAGCATTCTTCCTCAGCCGAGTTATCCTCCAAGCAATCACCCTTGATCAATCCAGGCATATCCTTACAATCGTCGTTATCGGACACGATTTTTCCATTGTGAGTGACTAACATGACCCTTTAGTTTGGACATTGGGACTGAATATGTCCAAACCCTTGGCACTTGAAACACTTGATATCTCTACTCCTAGTCTTGGGAGTCTCATGAGATGCCTTAGAAGTGGACCTGGATGCATCAACAACTTTGTTAGGGGTAAAATGGGAATTTCGGTTAGGAGTATTACCTTGAGGTGTAGCCGAATTTCCAGCTTTGTGGGTTGTTCTCCGTGGTTGGTTTCCCCTCCATGAAGTCGAGTTGGAAGTTTGGAAGGTACGGGCCCCTCACCTCAATTTCTTTCCCCTCTCGGCCTTGATGGCTAGTTCAAGAAGATCATGCATGTCCAAGTAATGTTAGAACTCCAAGGCTTCTTGAAGGTCAGGGTTGAGACCTCTAAAGAACCTTGCCATGGTAGCCTCACTATCTTCTTGAAGTTCTTGAAGTTCTTGAAACTTACTTGGTAGTTCTTGAGGGATCTTGGGGTGTGATTGTGTTTTTTGGAAGGGGGCACGACAGATGGGAGAGTCGTGGTAGGACAAGTCTTGGTCCGGTTAAGGGAGTCATTGCAGGTACACTTTCCAATGATGTCATGGCCAGTTGGCCGTTGGGAGACCTTGCACGCAGCCTTAGCAGCCAGGTCTAAAACATTGACCATTTTGCCAATCAAATGGGTGGCCCCGAGAGACGGCTATAAGCTTAACACAGACGAGTGTTCTATTGGGAATCCAGGGGTGAGTGGCGGAGGAGGTGTGGTACGGGACTCTCAGGGGGGATTCCATCTCGGGTTCTCATGTTTCTTTGGTATCACTACGAGTCTCCAGGTTGAGCTTAAGGCGTTGGTGCATGGGGTGAAATAGTGCATTGCTCCGGGGCATTTGGATCTACATCTAGAGGTGGACTCACTGACTCTGGTCCGGATCATATCAGGAGCTCAGGCATGTCCTTGGCAGCTGCAGCTGGAGTTGGATGAACTACTGCGGCATCGGGCCTTGTTTCGATCCGTTACTCATTGCTTTAGAGAGGCAAACAAACCGTCGGATAGACTGGCTAAGTTGGTGGCCACTACGGGAGCTGATTCCTTGTTCCCCTCCTTTGCGATGTTACCCCTCTGGTACGTGGAGATATTCGCATGGGTAGGTTAGGGTTCCCTAGTTTCCGTAGGCGACGTTGCTAGTTTTATGTTTCAGTTATTGGTCCTATAATTTCCCTTTCACATGCATAAATAAAGTTTTAAAAATTTTTATTTAAAAAAAATTCAAAGAAATACAATAGTTAAAGAAGAAATAGTATCAGTAGTCAGATATACAATAGTATTGTAATTAAATGAAAATTATGTAGCAATAAAATTATTGTTAGTATCCATAGTTTATAAAGTAACGGCTACATAAATATATTTTGCTACATATATTAATTAAAATGTAAATGGGAGCCAATTTTCATAATTAAATCAATCAAATTAGCAATAATTAGTTAATTAAAGTGAAAATAAATTATTTTTCAGGTACCCTGGATGTTGTCATACAAAGCAATAGTGTTAATTAAGATTTTTGAATTTCCCAACAGAAAGTTCTAGATTTTTTGTTTTGGATAAATGACATCAACAATACTTAATAACTAAGGTTCCAACAACTAAAATTCTGGATTCTCCTATTTGCTCTGCGTTTCTTAAATCCAAACCTCATCTGGATACACAAGCAATTGGATCTGTTTAATGCTGGCTTGGTCTTGAGAGAAATCACTGTGGGTTTGTATCTAACAGTCCTGAGGAAAATCTTTTGTTTTCGTTTTTTGTTTTTTTTTTGAAGGAAGGAAGAACTTTTGTTCAATAACCAGTCCGTTAACTATAATAGTGTCATTTATTCTATTCCTAGGTTGGGCTCACGACAAATCACTATGCGCTTCTATGTACGTATATCAAGAAAAGCTTTGTCCAATATGCAGTCCGTTGAGAAGATTCACTACTAGAGCAGCAAATGAGCCGAGCCGAGCCGAGTTTTGATCTAATCGAGTCGAGTCTTGACTTAATTTTATAGAACTCGAACTCGAGTTCGACCTCGACGAGCTGACAATTTTGAGCTCAACGAACTGACAATTTTATCTAGTACCTGAAAGTTACTAGATCCACGCGACAATCTTCCCTGCGTGGTGTTCCTTGGTAAACGGTAACATCTTACTTTCACAATGACGTGGCAGTTAGTATATGTACGTGGCTTAAACCACTAACAAGTATGTGGTTAACATGTTTGAGAGTTTCAGTAACATGTTTGTTTTTAAAATTTTCAGATGATTTTGCCTAAAACCAAAACTATTTCCTTTTTGTCTTTTATATGGTCCAATCAGCCAAATTCAACAAACCAAAAGTGAGCCAAAAAAAATTAGATATCCAGGAATAAATGTATGCATATCATAAATAATAAATAAATTGAATTAAAGAACTCAAAAAATCGAATACAAAATATTTGCATACAAAAATCAATAATATTTGAAAAATAAAACAATACCAGGAATTGTAATTTGATGGGCACGACGCCTCAATCGATGTAATTGCAATTTAATCAATCATATTTCACGTGAGACTTGTCTTTCTGGAAAGTGAACTTGTTGAACTCTTTGAAGTATTTTGGTGGAATCACTGCGCTGTAGATTTCGTCTTGTGATCAATTGCTTCTCATTTGCAATCTTGCAAGTTTTGAATTTAGGTGCCGTTGAAGTGCTTGTAGATGGGATTCGTCTATGGTGGGAGTATAATAAGTAGTCCTTTTTTTTTACCTAGTGTATTTGATTTATGTGGATGAGAAATGAGAATAAAATGGGTTAGCGATCATCAATTGTTGTGAAAAATTATGAAACTAAGATATGTTATGACAGTAACATACGTAGAATTGTGGGAATTACGGGAATTGTTATACACCATTAATGTAAAAAATGTTAGACACAAGTTTTCCACATTGGACAACCCATGAAGAAAAAAAATATATTTGAAGTGTGATAAGTGATTATGTAGCCACTGTGGTTGGCCAGTGATTAGGAGAGAGCTCTTAAAATTCTTTCCGCTATCAGATTCAAAGTTCAAATTCTTGGTCTAGCAGTTGAGGGTGGAAAGACTGTGGGAAGAGAGGGAGAATAAAGAAAAAAAAAGATTCTGTCTAGGATTTGGGCATGCTCATCTTCAAAGTGTTTTACATCAATGTTTCGGTAGACATTAAAGCCTATAAAATCATAATCACTTTCACCAGCTTCACTACATACCAATTTTAATGCATTTAATAATCGCTTAGCTACCAAAATTAATACTAATGAAATGAGACATTTACAAGTTTACTTAAAGTTCATACATATGAAAGTAATTGGAGAAGGTAAAATGTTAAAGGGAAAGTAAGTTAAGGATTTCTTATTGCTCATAGATACACACACAAATATATATGTGTGTCTATATATATATGTGTATGTGTGTGTACATAGGTATGTATGTATAAGAATTCCTTTTCGCATTAGAAGATTCATCACATATCAATCATTGACGAATATGTTTACCACAAGCATGAGGCATGCTTTGGGTGTACATATTTTGGTTACTTTTTGTACTTTTACTCCTATAGTGAAGAACAAAAATTAGTTTCTACCATAACTTCCCAAGTACATGCTATCAAATATCAATTTAATCACCAATACAAAATTACCATGTCACTGAAAAAAATTGAAATATCATAACTTTGTTTGGATTAATCTTTTCTATGCTAAGTGTATAGATTTGTGGGTTTTTAGATGTATTGCAAATAATTTTAATTTGAATTTGAACTCCAAGTTTTACACATGTTTGCATGTATCCAACTACTGGTGCATAAACTATCAATTGTAAGAAAGATTAATTAAATTTATTTCGGTGATGAAAATGTTGTATCAAATTAAATCATAAAAAGAATAATTATTTATTTCTGAATTGCGCAGACATCATATGTGCCCTTAACATTAACTAAAAATAGGGACAAATGTCACCCTAAAGTAATGTATTAGACTAAGTCTAATGTGAATCTTATGTAAGGCGACTATTGATGATTTCAAGTACTAATAATTGTAACGTAGATGACCATTCATATGGTCATACTTTGCTGATCTTGAATATCTAGGGGACCATACACACAATATATAAATTGTCTAATGTGGATGTGCACTAGAAACATTAATTTTGAAGGGTGAAAACATCTGGTTACAAGTGCTGCCTTGGATACACACCCTTTGCCTTTAAACAGAAACTACAAAATTATTCACTAAAATGAACAATTAATTAAGAAAAAGAAAAAGAAACATCAGGAAAGCGCTATAGGAACAGGCTGAATATTTCACACGCTATAGGAATTTAATCGATAACCTTACCAGTTTTCAATGCATGGCTATCACTTTTGGCTAATTCAATCTGATAGCAAATGACATGAAGGGAGAAGAAGCCTGGCAGGTGAACTTGCTCGCGCCTGAGCTAGAGCAAGTAATCATAGCAAGAAAGTCAAGGATGTGAGATAATTGTAAATAACATTCATGCTAAAATCAAATATTATCCAAGTTAAAAGTAAAATAAAAAGGTTACAATGGTGCCTAAGCAATAATTAAGCAATTAACGGTCAAATAATAGTATGTTGGTTAGTTTCTCTTAAGTAATAATTTCCCTTATTGTATAATAATATATTAAGGCATATTTCCCTTAAGGGATAATTTTAAAAACCTCCCCTAAGATTTCTAATAGTTTTATCCCCCGACAAGATTTTGGAAGTATTAGTTACCTTCACTATGGGTCATTTGGAACCCAATACTCATATTCTGAAGACAAAATGACTCTACTACCTTCACAACATAGGAGATTTTATGCAGTTATACAGAAAGAAATCACTAAATCATTTGTTTACCTAAATTAGCCATGATTTGGAATGTAAAAAATAACATATTTGCCATAGGAAAGGACGCATCAATATTATGAACCCTCTTTTTGATTAATGGACCTAACAAATAAAAAGAATTAGGCGTGAGAAGACTTCAATCAATGTGTTGAAGAGAAATAAAGCATAAGAAGCCAAAGCAGAGGATTTAGGAGGCTTGGTGATAACAACATCTTAAGCAGAGAAGACAAAGTAGAGGCTCTAATTCCTCTCAAAATTGTGGTGATAACATCTTAAGATAAGAGAAAGGAGTTTTCTTCTGTTAAACTTTGAAAGCTAGTAATATTTTTTTTATTGTAGATGATGAGAATTTGTTATTGATCATGTTTAATAATGAACCCATAATGCAAAGATTAAGTTGGAATATGCATAAACTGAAAAATTGTTGCAAATAATCCCAACAATGCTAATGAAATAATAATTCATGCTAAATAGCGCTATCTTAAGAAACTATTTCTGGGCATTGAAATGTTTCCCCAAAATTAAACAAATCTTCCACTTGTTAATTTGAGGCAATAGGAACAGCAAATGTAACAAACCAGCAGAGAAGGGGAGTAGAGAGAGTGGACAAAGAAGGAAGAGGGAATCTAGAGAGAAAGAAATGAAGTTGTATATGTGTAATTGGTGAAGCAGGGAAGCTTGCTATTTATAGGTCACAGGAAAGAAACGTTAGAAAGAAAAAAATAAGATTTTGGTAACCAAAAAGATCGTTGCTTTAGAAAACTGCAATTGCAATTATGATTTTTGCTAGTCGTTGGTCTGATTTTTTTTATTAACATTTGTTGTAGATAAAATTTAATCCTTTGAATGAAGAACGTTTAGGAAAATTTTGTTGTAGATAAAATTTTATTCTTTGGAAAGAGTCACAACTCTATCGATTCAGGTAAGATAAACTCTTACAAAAACAAGATAAATTAACACGAAATTTCCATTCAGGTAAGAGAAACTCTTGCAAAAAAAAAATGAATTAAAACAAAACTAGGTTGTTAAGAAAAAGTCAAAACTCTATCCATTCAGGTAAGACAAAGTCTTACAAAAACAAAATGAATTAAAACGAAACTTCCATTCAAGTAAGATAAACGCTTGCAAAAACAAAATGCAAAATTGAGTTGTGCTTAACCCACTCGCAGGAGGGAGGGGTGTGGTTGTGACGACCCCACTTTCCCCCAAGGGTTTGGTGGACCGCCTGCCCAACTTTCGCCGGGACTCACTTACTCACTCAACTCTCAAGATTAATCATTCAAGCCTCCAAAATAACATTTAAGTTCTACAATTCAACCAAAATGTAAACTTATTTACAACCCCAAAAGCCAAATGTATGAGTACAAGAGGGTTATACACTCTAGTTCATACTTAATTGCTTCGGATCTCCATTCCTGTAAGGAAAATAAAAACCAAAGGAATGAGCTAAAAGCCCAGTGAGGCTCCAAAACGAGCAAGCAAGTAGGTAAAACACGGAAATATCACATTTAACACTTGTCACAGTAATAAATAGTCATTCAAGAAACAATCATTCAATCATTGGAAGGATACGTGCTCACTTGGAACCATTCATTCAAGTCATTCATTCATTCATTCGCCAACCATTTTCCTTATCCCTCCGACATTAGAAAACATTTGCAAGTGAAAACTCCTTCAGTGATCTTGTCATTCATTCATTGATATCATTGCATTGAATTCACTGGCATGTTCTCCACCAGACTTCGTGGTAATACTCGAGTATACCAAACATTGTCCCAGGGTCACCAGCCGCCCGACCGAATCTGCTTTTGGTTCGAGTCGACTGGCAACGAAGGGTAAGCGCCCAGTTCAGCCAAAAGGCTTACATTCATGCACAAGTAGTATTCAATCATTTAATCATTGAAAATTTCACGTTCACTTAGGTCGAGTGCAATAAAGTACACATTCGCCTATCGAAAATTCATTTAACAATCATTGAAAAACATTTAACATTCAAGTAAACATTCACAACAATTCACATAGTCATTCGAAGCACAACATGCAAAGAACACTCACCAGTTTAAGCAAAATAACATCAAAATTTTCCTTCCGGATTATGCCCTTGATCACTGACAAACCCTAAGAATAACTAAGAGAAAATATTATGGTTCAACCATCCAAAGTTTAGGTGAACCAAAGAACATCCGCGTAACTACTAGTACAAAGGTGCAATTATGGTTTTGGAGTGAAAAGAGAACATTTAGACCCAAGGGACATGAGTAACTAAGAATTTCTTCATTCCAATCATAAACCAAGCTCAAAATAGTTTAACAACTCCAACTTAAAGTTGGAAATGAAGGTAAGGACAGTTTTAGGAAAATAGAATTTTTTCAGTTTTGCGCGATACTATTTGAAAAAATCATATCTCAAGTTTCTTAAATCCAGAATTTATAAACTTTATACAGTTGAAAAATAGTTTCAAAGATTTACAATTTCTCAGAAGACATTTGCAAGATTCTGTCCACAAGTCAGTCAAAATTCAATCTCAAGTGGCTGCTTTATCCAGTAAAAAGACAGAACAGGAATGGAAATTCAGTCAAATTTGAAAAATTACAGATATTCATAGGAATTGAGAAAAATTATGAAATTTTACGGTAGAAATTACTCTTAATCTAGTTTCAAACACAATAAGAAAAACTCAATTTGAATTTTTTTACACCAAGATATGACAGATTTCCCAAGACTGCTCAGAGTCTCCTTCGGAAAAAATTTCAGCAGCACTTCCTTTGTGTTTACCAATTTTTCCAGCCATTCAAGGCTTTATTTTCTTTCCAAATTAGCTCCAAATCAACACTACAAGTAAGAATATAAAGATAGCTCTTGATCTAGTCCAAAAACCATCCAAATATAACTCGTTTCTAGCAAAAAATCAACCAATACCAAAGTTGGAAATTCTTACCAAGGCTGAAATCTCATCTTTTAAAGCTAAAAAGTTACAATTATGCTACTAATCACCTCACAAAGTCCATATCCAAGCTCAATACCAACAATTTATAGTTAACCAACATAATCAAGACTGAAAATTACTAACCCTAGCTGAAATTTTCACTAAACAACCCAAAATTAGAAAATCATCCATAATATTCAAAGATTCAAAACTTCTATAGCATATTTAGCAAGATTAAGGTAGAGACAAGAAGTGGATAAAATTATACCTTCCAAAACCTTCTTGAAAGTGAGGAACCAAGCTATTTCTTTCAAAACTTTCATCACACCAAGCTTCCAAACACCTTTGATGCAAGTTTAATCGGTTTAGTTTTTGTGATTCAACTCAAACAAGGCAAATCAAGGTTGTAGTTGGAGTTTTCTTCTCTCTTGTTTTTCTCTCCCAAAATTTTGGCCACCATGAAGAAAAATGAGCCAAAATGAAAGATAAGAAGAAAGGACTTAGCTTGGTCAAACATTTCCTTGATTGCCGACACTTGGCAACTCAAGATTCTTTCTTTTTTTTTCTTTTCTCACCTTTCTTTCGTCAAAAATGGTGGCTGACTTAAGGATAATTTTGGAGAAATTAAATGAAATAAAAACAACGAAATTAGGGTAAGAAAGTATTGGTCAAGTGGAGTACTCAACCGGTAACAAACGGTGCACGTCGGTTCAAGTCTATTTTCCTTAACTCTCACATACTTGTATTTTAACTTATGATTTACTAACTTATTATTAGCACTTCTAATCACACACTTCCTCTTACTTAACACTCGCTCTTATCCACCAAATTTAGTACACACCTCACCAAGTGATCACACAGCCAAAATGCGCAAAAATCCTAATTTGCTCTAATTATAAAAGTAAAAGTAAAACTCTTGACTCAACTAATGAAATCACCATGAAATTTAGGGTTAGTAAATAATTAAATAGTCAAAGTAAAGAAATATAGAAGAAAATATAAATTAATTTTTTTCAAAAATGGGAGGAAATTCTAAAGGAATTTTCGGGTCCTCACACTTTTTTCCCCCTTAAGAAAATTTTGTCCTCGAAATTTTTACCTTCGCCTCAGATGACTCCGGAGCCTGTTGCTTGTCCAAGGCATATACCCGTGCTGGTACTTTTGGTCGGTTCCCTCTATCTTTAGATTGTCTAGGTTTGGTTCTATCTACTTGTTGAGCACTATTCCCTCGTGGCTGCTTCTTCGGGAAGTTGTTAATTTGATGGTCGGTACTCCCACAAATCAGACACTTGTGCCCCTTCACCCAGCATTCATCCTCAGTATGATTTGTTTTCCCACAATATCTACAAGCCAAGCGATAAGCCACTTTTTGGCTTTCTCGAGGAATTCCCTCTTGTTGCCCTTTTCCTATTTGAATTCCTCTTAGAGAACCTTCTTTCAATTGTCCTAATGTCCAGGATGGCTAGTGCGAAAAGTCCGTTCTTCTTACTTTGGAGGGCGTTACATTTTTCTTAGGTTCCTCAGGTGTACTAGTAGGTGTATTCCTCTTTCTCGTATGAAAAGCCTTCACTTGCTCCCTCGCAATTTCAATTCTTTGAGCTTTTTCAAGGGCTTCCGTGAATGTATTAATTTGTGCAGCAGCCAAAGCCTTTTGCATTTTCACATTTAACCCCTGTACAAATCGTCTCACCCTCCTTTGCTCCATAGCTACTAATTTAGGAGCAAATATGGATAGTTTAGTAAATTATGTTTCATATTCGGCCACGCTTAGGGTTCCTTGGCGTAACCTACTGAAATCATCCTCTCTTTTCTCTTGAACTAAAGGTGGGAAGTATTTCTCATTAAATTCTCTCATAAACTTTACTTAAATCCATGCTGTCTGTTCTCTTTCCCACTTTGCCCTAACAACATTCCACCATAACCTAGCCGGTCCTTCAAATTGAAAGACGGCAAAAGCCACTTGTCTTTCCTCCGTATAATGCAAGGTTACAAAAATATTTATCATTGTCTCCAACCAGTTTTCAGCTATTTCCGAGTCAGACCCTCCAAAGAATTTAGGTGGAGAAAACTTTTGGAAACGCTCTAAGAGTGACGCTCCCACTTCTCTCTAAAGCGAACCAAAGGGTATCTGCGGGACGCCTGCCCAACTCTCTCCAGGACTCAATACAATTCTAGTTCAAACTTAAGGTACAATACTAACAATGAAATCGGAATAAAGGCACGAAGTCATTTCCATACATAAATGTTCAATCTTACATCACAAGTTCAAAATACATCCATTTTCCAAAATAAAAACTTCCCAAAAGGATGTTTAGACAAATGCATTCAAAAATTCTAATCAAAAGAGCCATCAAGTAGGATTTTCTATAATCCCTTCCCGTTCAGCTCCTGTTAAGGAAAACAAATCTAACGGGGTGAGGGGATGCTCGTGAGGCCAAGAAAAACATGCAAAACACATAGTTCAAGTAGCAATGGCATTTAAGCAAGAATTAAAGCTGTAACATTCAAGCAATTCACAATTTTCAATGTAACACATTCAATGAGGATACAGGAGCTCTCAGGAGCTAAGTTTCGCTTGCTTCGCCAAACCTCGATCGAATACCTTTCCGCGATGACATTCCGTCAACCGGGTCGGCATTTAAGTCCGTAGAACTCCACTTATTTCACAGTTCAGTCCACCATACACCGTACCGGGCCCGCACTTCAATAAAGAGCACTACTACGCGAGTAGACCAAGCAAGACCTCTCATTAGATCAAGGTTACAGTTATCTCATGGTTCACCAAGCTTTTCGACCAAGTCCTTGCTGGCTCGAGTCGCAAGGTTGGCCAATTGAGATTTGGGTGTTTCCACAGTTCAGTTATAAGTCGAGAAGATTCACTCCAACGACATTCAGTCAATCAATTACAATTCAGTCATGAGCAATTCAGTTGTACAATCAGTTGAAAGAGAACGAGTGCGATAAAGTACATACTCAATTCAACAATTATCAATCATTTAATCCATAAGAAACAATTCACATAATTTCAACAAGTCATGCACTTGACACTCACCGATCAAAGTAGGGAGTAAGTGCTGAAACAACTTTTAGGCATCCGCTTCGAGATCCTCTTGAAGGTCCCCTTGATTGCCTGAGCAAATAATAATTTACTATCACACACTATCACTTATAAACCCCTTGTTAACAAGAAAGATTTTACACTTGTACAATACTAAGAAAATATCATGAAAAAGATCCTTAATTACTCGTAAATCAAGGCTCAAAAGTGAGGTTTAATAACACAAGGAAAACTGATTTCCTTCATAAAATCAAGTTTAAAATAGTCAACCAATATCGAAGGATAGGGAAGAGTTTCCAAAAACTCATTTCCCATTGAGTTGGAAAATTTTCAGTTTTGCACGTCAAACTTAGAAAAATCAGAACTTGCACTCAATAGGTTCAAAATTGGAAAATTTTATACCGTTGGAATCTTGGTTCAAAATACTAAAAGTTCCTAGAAGACATCTTTCCAAGATTCTAAATGGAAGACATTCAAATTTCAGCTCAAAGTAGCTGACTTGAGCATACAAGACAGTTTCGATCATGTTTTTCGGCGAACTTTGGAAATTCGGCAAACTTCACAAAAGGTGAACTGGCCTCTGAAATTTTTAACACAATAATAATTCCAAACAAAGTTTCAAACACAATAAACAGAATTAAATTTGCAGTTTTGAGTGCCAAAATATAGCAGCTCAAATTTGGTAAATTTTCACTACTAAATAGTGAATTTTCCAGATTTGAAAGTAAACTTTAGGTCATCATTTGGGTATCAAAATGGTCTTAGAATAACACCAAATTTTGTACAGTTCAACTTTCATAAGAGGATTATTCCTCTATAAAATTTCATGTAAAAACTCGTACGGGATGGTAGTTAACAAAACTACCAAAGTTCAAGAAATTTCCAAGACAAATCTGCCTTCTTGCTTTCATTCCTTTTTAAAACACTTTGCACCATGAAATCAGTCCCATTTTGGTTCATTTGTGAAACCAAGGTCCAAGAAACATTTCATGAGCAATTGATAGTTGGTTGACATCAAAATTTCAAAATAAAACCTCTCACTAACAACCAAACCAGTCGGCCAGCCAAAAAGAAGGGTTTTATAGTTTTGTCGCAGTTTGGAAATAGAACCATATCTCACTCAATACAACTTGGAATTGAGAATGGTTGGTGTCATTGGAAACTAGAATCATAAGGTTACATTTCATTAGAACAAATCATTTTTAAAATCAATTCCTATGTGAGAGAATATAGAGCTACAAAATGTAGTTTCTACCTTTCTCTTGGATAGGCCAACAGAACAGGGCAGCAACTTTGCTGACTCACTACTGCTCACTCATTTCGAACTAGACAGTGAATTTTATACCATTGAAAAGTTTCAAATGCTGCAAACGGCACTCGATTTCGATGTCTGTATAAAAAGATATGTTCGATCAAAGGGACACTGTTCAAGCTGTCCGAACACATTTTCAGATTTCTTTACATTTCGAAATTTCAAGTTTTCAAGTTTTACTCAACCAATTCAAATGATTTTTGGTAGAAACTTTCTACACACCATATACAACATATCTATATCAGTTTCACAGTCATTTGAGCATCAAAAATTTGAAATCAAGGCACGGCAAAACAGGACAGATTTCGGCCAGCAACCATGCGCAATTTCCTTCGATCTTTCCTTCGATTCTCTATCCATAATCATCTTAAACAACACTTAAACAACTCAAACCAAAAATTATATCATCATATCAGCCCATACAACCAAGGTGGGAATTCATAGAGCCCACTTTAACCAATCCAATCCAAGTAATAACAACAATAATGAAGCTACAAGCTTCAAAGCCAAGGATAAAACCCATTAAAGCCAATAATGAAAGATTGGATGGTGTTGGATGGTTACCTCCTAGCTTTGAGAGAAACCAGAAATTTTTGGCAACAAAAATCCAAGAAAACCGCCAAGATGAAGTCTTTCTTCTAGCTTAAGTGAATTCCCAAGTGGTTTGTGAGTTGGATGCAAAGTTTGAGATGAAATGGAGGAAGATTGGTGCAAGAATGGTGGAAAGTTTTCTTCCTTCTTTCTTGGTGGAGTTCGACCAAGCTTAAGGAGAGGAGAGAGAGAGTATGGCTTTTGAATGAAGCTTCCCTTGGAAGCTTAAGTGTTTTGTGGTTATAATTTCACAAAAGTCAACTATAAATAGTGCTCGCGCAAGCGCGTTTTGTGTCTGTTTTCTCTCAGGTTTGTTTCACTTGTGCACTAAATCTCTAATGTACTTCCTTTAACATTATAATTACTCACTCTTGGTAGTCTAGTATTAATTTTTTAAATCTCCAATTGGCCGTTCCGGCTCAATATACACGAAATTTTTTAAATTCTTGTAACGATAATATAAGTAACTAATACTAGGGTAAATAATCATAAATATAACTATTTTAGAAATAAAAACATGAGTCCTCACATCCTCTCCCACTTTAGAAAATTTCGTTCTCGAAATTATACCTTGATTTGAGAATAGGTCTGGATATTTTCCTCGAATTTCTTCTTCGACTTCCCAGGTTGCTTCCTCCAGTCCGTGGTTCCTCCATAGAACTTTCACCAACGGAATCGACTTGTTTCTCAATTCTTTCACCTTACGATCTAGAAGTTTTATCGGCTTCTGCTCATAGGTCAGTGTGTGACGCCCCCGCTTCTCCCAAGGGCGAACCCTAAGGTATCAGCGGGACACCTGCCTAGCTCGCGCCAGGACTCGAAATTTCAAAACAATAAAATCTAGATAAACCAAAAGCGTACTATTCACAATAGCCAATTCCAAAAAAATTCTATTTACATCCCCAAAAGCAACTAGTCAATCCACTATATTACATTGTGATAACAACTAGCAGAAAGTAGACCCTAAGGAGGGTCCTTATACAAACCACCAAAACAAAAACAACCATCTTAATTGTCCAACTATTACAAGCAAACCTAACTATACTAGTGAATGTGCCAAGGAGTTCCCCGTGTCGTCCCCTGCTAAGGAAAACAAAGGAAACGGGGAAAGCTATGTGCTTAGTAAGTAAACAGGGGTAAAATTGTAAATTGCACATTTAGATAAACAACTATTTCACAAAATGTCAAGTCAAGTGCAAAAGTAACAATACAAATGAAGGATACAGGTTGGCTCCAAAGCCAAGTCGTTTGCCATGCGTGACCTCCTGTCGACACTCCATCGACCACAAATAAGGTCCGTAGAACTCCACTTGTACTCCCACCTGACACCTTATCACCCTCACTGGCCAGTCACCTCACAAACTTGCTCGAGCGAACGAAATCACAAACTTGAGCTTGAGTCACAAGCTCGGGTCACAAACTTGGTTCACATTCTCGGTGAACCGGATTCACAAACTTGGTGACTTCAGACTAAGTTGGACTGGCTTCGACCAAACCCTGACCGGCTCGGATGTCCATCTAGGTCGGAAGATCAACCCCAACTTACAAACGTCACCCCGAGCTACAAGATCAAGGGGTTCAAATCCAAAATAATTCATGTATACACATCTCATAAAGAAACATAGGTACAAACTAGGGTTTAGATCGAGTGTGCTAAAGTACACCCTCGCCTAAGTCCCCCTTTTATTCACATCAAAACACATAAGCAGTTTATACACATAAACGGCCTGAATACTTACTCCAAAAGTACGTATAGCAAAAATGCAAGGATCACGTCACGTATACAGCTAGTAGGCCCCACCGGCACCGTCTAGCCCGTCACCGTCTGAAATAGAAGATTGTATCACAATATATCACAAATGGCCACTAATATGCATAACTCAAGTAAAACGGCAAAATTGGCACATGCAAGTGCGGAAACGGCACACGGAAATGGAGACGGACACGGAAACGGAAACGGAAACGGCCAGATTTGCCATCCCAAACCGTTTTGATCAAAAGTTAGGCTAGGAATGTTAGATCAAGGTGGATGAGACACCGTTTCGAAGCTACAAGGAAGGGCTACAACTTTTATTTAGACATCTAAACCCAGATCTCAATAGGTATTGGTCAAAAATGCACAAAATAGTTCCAGCCATTTCATTTCGGGTTACCAAACAGGCCCTGTTTGAAAGACCGTAACTCACGACTTAGAAATCGGAATCAAGAAATTCCAGAGGCGTTAGAAAGCTCATTCATAAGGCTATAACTTTAATGTTTGGACCAAAGGCTGAATCAATACAGAGCATGGGGAAAAATGGGTCCAAACATCCCTGTCAGAACTGTCCAAATTCGAAGGCAGTTCCGACAACCGATCTTGTTTTGGTCATAAATGGAGCTATGGAACTCGGATTGGAATGAACTTTATACCATTTCAAAGCTAAGACCAATATATATATTTCTTATGAAGGAATAAACACCCAGTTCGCACGTTATCAAAACGGACAGAGCATGGTCAGAAGCAAAATTCAAAAACGTAACACAATCCAGTGTACAAAACAGGTGCAAGTGTTTTGGCTATAACTCAGGCTACACTGATCCGTTTGACCTTAAATTTTGCAGGCATATTCAGGACTTAAGAGGCTACAACTTTCATGTTTTGAGAAACTTCTGACTTAGCACGAAGCATAAAGAAAAACGGAACTCAATTTCGGATTTTTGGACTGCCCTGTTTTTCCAGATTTGCCGGTTTTGTGCGCCGCAACCGCATGGTCCGTTCTATGATTCTCATGCAAATTTTCTAACCAAATTCATACCAAAGAAACACATATATACCATCTTCTAAAAGACCTACTAATGGTTCGAAACTTTCCCTCTAAGACATCATAAAATTCCCAAACACTAACCATAATCCCTAACCTTACTTCAATTGCACCAATGAACTTATTCTAACAACTTATTAACCAAACCCTAACCTAGTTAATCCTTAACCAAGCTTATACTCCTTGCTTTAGCCTAGGGTTTCTTAACCCAAATCAGTTTTTACCATTCACTCACCAAACAAATGAAGCCAATCATCAAACACAACCACTATAAGTTCACTAACACAAGATTAGAGCTAACTAAAATGTTTAGCATGAAACCCTAATTCTTTCTTATCTTGACCGAAATTCCAGCAGCAATAAATCACTAAAATTAACCATTGAACTACTCAATAATCACTACATAAACCACACAAGTTCATCCTCATAACAAAACACCACTTTCATGGCTTCAAAGCTTAATCACTAATCTTTAACTTCCAAGAGAGAGATATTTACCTTCAAGCAAGCTTTGTTGATGATTAAACCTCAACAATCAAGTACCCAAGATGTTGTCTTAAACTCCATGACCAAGATGGAAGCTAGATGAAGTTGGATTTGGAAGAGATTTTCCTCCTTTCTTTCTTTCTTTCTTTCTCTCGGCCCTCTCTCTCTTTTTTTCTCTTAGTTTTGTTTTGTTTTGTTTCTCTTATAAATCCTATGATAACATGTTAGTCAAATCTTTGGGGGATATTTTCTAACACCACCAATCACATAAAAGCTCCCAATTTTACTCTTTAGCCCTTACTCTCCAACTTTGTATATAATCAACTCTTGCCCTTAAACATTTGAAAAGCTTTCAATTAACTCCATAGGTTATAACTTAATTTAGTCCAAAACATGTAATTACACTTAATTGCTTCACTAATCACTTTCCTTTCTTAATCACCTATACTTAATCATACTTTATCCATAATGGAACCCACTAACCAACAACCTTCATAACATTGGTAAAATTAGGGTTTTAAACCCAACTTAAGCTTTCTAATGGATTGTAACACTAGAGGTTTGACTAGTTTGGGATTTTCTATCTCTCAAACCTACCTAACCTTTGCTAAAAGAATCGAAACTGATACTGACCTGCATGAGAACATATTGTGGCATGCCTATTACTGTAACAGCACAACTTGTAATTCATTACAAAAACTAGGGTTTTGATAATACCCCAAATTAGGGTTTTCATAGTATATAGATGAAATAACCTTTTAAAGTATCACCACCAACTTTAAAACCAAATTTTATAGCAAAATAACGATAATACTCCTTATTCACATAATATATGAAAATTAAGGACCTACCGGGGTCTCACAACCTCCACCTCTTAAAAGAATTTCGTCCTCGAAATTAACCGGAGTCCATTTAGATTCAAAAATTAAATCAAAATATAACATATACTTATTTTTCAAACTATGAACAAGATAAAGAGCACAAAGCAGATGCACAAAAGACACGCAAAAGATAAGTGCAAAAGAGTATACTCCAATATGTACATATATTTACAAAGTCACACCAAAAAAAAAATATGCACGTTATCCGACGTCCGGTCGGTACAAAACCACTTATTTACATGAGTACTCCGGCTCCAAAAAGGTAGTCAGTCAACTCGATAACAAAAGAAACTAGCCATGCCAAAAGTAATCCGCCAGATAGTCAAAAGAAAGTATAAGGCGACCCTAAACGCCTCCCCTAGGAGCCCAATCCCCAACAGAACCCAAGGTGTCAATCTCGTCCATCGGCGCTGGAACGATAGCTCGTGGCGGTGCCTCTGCGGACACATCAAATAGAACCTCACAATCCATCATAATACTCCGGGCCCTTTCCCTAAGCTGCCCCTTCAAGGCGAAGAGGTGCTGGTGTGTGTCATGGAGCTGACGGCGTAAAGCGTCCGTCCTCTCCACCTCATCTCGGAGACTCCGCTCCAAGTCCCTAACGCGCCTAGCCTGCCAGTAGTCTCTCTCTCGTGCCTCCTCTAGCTGTCTAGTCAAATGATCGCAAACCCTCGTCAGGCGGCATCGCTCGTCGTCCACTGCCAAGACGACCTCATCAGGGTAGCCGTACGTATAGTAACACTCACAAGGTCGGTACAACACCTGACCAAATGGGGAATACAAACTGTAGGGCTCTCCAGGCCTCTTAGATATCGGATCACCCGCTTACGCAACACCCGGTCCTCCGGACCCCTCGCACTCGGAGGTCTCGGTCCCGGGCCCATGCCGCTGGGTCCCGTACCACTAGAACTGCCCGGATTCATACCTACAAACATTAATTCGTTAGCTCACCGACATTTCAGCTTAAATATATCATTCAACTTAAAAGAATCAAATATGCCCAGTGCCTATCACGTATGTCCCACAATTGCCCAAGTCCTCTAACCTAGGCGCTCTGATACCACCTGTGATGCCCCCGCTTCTCCCAAGGGTGAACCCTAGGATATCGGCGGGACGCATGCCTAACTCGCGCCAGGACTCGAAATTTCAAAACAATAAAATGTAGATAAACCAAAAGCGTACTATTCACAATAGCCAACTCCAAAAAAATTCTATTTACATCCCCAAAAGCAACTAGTCAATCCACTATATTACGTTGTGATAACAACTAGCAGAAAGTAGACCCTAAGGAGGGTCCTTATACAAACCACCAAAACAAAAACAACCATCTTAATTGTCCAACTATTACAAACAAACCTAACTATACTAGTGAATGTGCCAAGGAGTTCCCCGTGTCGTCCCCTGCTAAGGAAAACAGTGGAAACGGGGTAAGCTATGTGCTTAGTAAGTAAACAGGTGTAAAATCGTAAATTGCACATTTAGATAAACAACTATTTCACAAAATGTCAAGTCAAGTGCAAAAGTAACAATACAAATGAAGGATACAGGTTGGCTCAAAAGCCAAGTCGTTTGCCATGCGTGACCTCCTGTCGACACTCCATCGACCACAAATAAGGTCCGTAGAACTCCACTTGTACTCCCACCTGACACCTTATCACCCTCACTGGCCAGTCACCTCACAAACTTGCTCGAGCGAACTAAACCACAAACTTGAGCTTGAGTCACAAGCTCGGGTCACAAACTTGGTTCACATTCTCGGTGAACCGGATTCACAAACTTGGTGACTTCAGACTAAGTTGGACTGGCTTCGACCAAACCCTGACCGGCTCGAATAGTCCATCTAGGTCGGAAGATCAATCCCAACTTACAAACGTCAACCCAACTCACAAACGTCACCCCGAGCTACAAGCTCAAGGGGTTCAAATCCAAAATAATTCATGTATACACATCTCATAAAGAAACATAGGTACAAACTAGGGTTTAGATCCAGTGTGATAAAGTACACCCTCGCCTAAGTCCCCCTTTTATTCACATCAAAACACATAAGCAGTTTATACACATAAACGGCCTGAATACTTACTCCAAAAGTACGTATAGCAAAAATGCAAGGATCACGTCACGTATACAGCTAGTAGGCCCCACCGGCACCGTCTAGCCCGTCACCGTCTGAAATAGAAGATTTCATCACAATATATCACAAACGGCCACTAATATGCATAACTCAAGTAAAACGGCAAAATTGGCACATGCAAGTGCGGAAACGGCACACGGAAATGGAGACGGACACGGAAACGGAAACGGAAACGGCCAGATTTGCCATCCCAAACCGTTTTGATCAAAAGTTAGGCTAGGAATGTTGGATCAAGGTGGGTGAGACACCGTCTCGAAGCTACAAGGAAGGGCTACAACTTTTATTTAGACATCTCAACCCAGATCTCAATAGGTATTGGTCAAAAACGCACAAAATAGTTCCAGCCATTTCATTTCGGGTTACCAAACAGGCCCTGTTTGAAAGACCGTAACTCACGACTTAGAAATCGGAATCAAGAAATTCCAGAGGCGTTAGAAAGCGCATTCATAAGGCTATAACTTTCATGTTTGGACCAAAGGCTGAATCAATACAGAGTATGGGGAAAAACGGGTCCAAACATCCCTGTCAGAACTGTCCAAATTCGAAGGCAGTTCTGACAACCGATCTTGTTTTGGTCATAACTGGAGCTATGGAACTCGGATTGGAATGAACTTTATACCGTTTCGAAGATAAGACCAAGATCTACATTTCTTATGAAGGAATTAAAACCCAGTTCGCACGTTATCAAAACGGACAGAGCATGGTCAGAAGCAAAATTCAGAAACGTAACACAATCCAGTGTACAAAACAGGTGCAAGTATTTTCGCTATAACTCAGGCTACACTGATCCGTTTGACCTTAAATTTTGAAGGTATATTCAGGACTTAAGAGGCTACAACTTTCATGTTTTGAGAAACTTCTGAATCAGCACGAAGCATAAAGAAAAACGGAACTCAATTTCGGATTTTTGGACTGCCCTGTATTTCCAGATTTGCCGGTTTTGCGCGCCGCAACCGCATGGTCCGTTCTATGATTCTCATGCAAATTTTCTAACCAAATTCATACCAAAGAAAAACATATATACCATCTTCTAAAAGACCTACTAATGGTTCGAAACTTTCCCTCTAAGACATCATAAAATTCCCAAACACTAACCATAATCCCTAACCTTACTTCAATTGCACCAATGAACTTATTCTAACAACTTATTAACCAAACCCTAACCAAGTTAATCCTTAACCAAGCTTAATACTCCTTGCTTTAGCCTAGGGTTTCTTAACCCAAATCAGTTTTTACCATTCACTCACCAAACAAATGAAGCCAATCATCAAACACAACCACTATAAGTTCACTAACACAAGATTAGAGCTAACTAAAATGTTTAGCATGAAACCCTAATTCTTTCTTATCTTGACCGAAATTCCAGCAGCAATAAATCACTAAAATTAACCATTGAACTACTCAATAATCACTACATAAACCACACAAGTTCATCCTCATAACAAAACACCACTTTCATGGCTTCAAAGCTTAATCACTAATCTTTAACTTCCAAGAGAGAGATATTTACCTTCAAGCAAGCTTTGTTGATGATAAAACCTCAACAATCAAGTACCCAAGATGTTGTCTTAAACTCCAAGACCAAGATGGAAGCTAGATGAAGTTGGATTTGGAAGAGATTTTCCTCCTTTCTTTCTTTCTTTCTTTCTTTCTCTCGGCCCTCTCTCTCTTTTTTTATCTTAGTTTTGTTTTGTTTTGTTTCTCTTATAAATCCTATGATAACATGTTAGTCAAAGCTTTGGGAGATATTTTCTAACACCACCAATCACATAAAAGCTCCCAATTTTACTCTTTATCCCTTACTCTCCAACTTTGTATATAATCAACTCTTGCCCTTAAACATTTGAAAAGCTTTCAATTAACTCCATAGGTTATAACTTAATTTAGTCCAAAACATGTAATTACACTTAATTGCTTCACTAATCACTTTCCTTTCTTAATCACCTATACTTAATCATACTTTATCCATAATGGAACCCACTAACCAACAACCTTCATAACATTGGCAAAATTAGGGTTTTAAACCCAACTTAAGCTTTCTAATGGATTGTAACACTAGAGGTTTGACTAGTTTGGGATTTTCTATCTCTCAAACCTACCTAACCATTCCTAAAAGAATCGAAACCGATACTGACCTGCATGAGAACATATTGTGGCATGCCTATTACTGTAATAGCACAACTTGTAATTCATTACAAAAACTAGGGTTTTGATAATACCCCAAATTAGGGTTTTCATAGTATATAGATGAAATAACATTTTAAAGTATCACCACCAACCTTAAAACCAAATTTTATAGCAAAATAACGATAATACTCCTTATTCACATAATATCAAAATTAAGGACCAACCGGGGTCTCACAACCTTCCCCTCTTAAAAGAATTTCGTCCTCGAAATTAACCGGAGTCCATTTAGATTCAAAAATTAAATCAAAATATAACATATACTTATTTTTCAAACTATGAACAAGATAAAGAGCAGAAAGCAGATGCACAAAAGACACGCAAAAGATAAGTGCAAAAGAGTATACTCGAATATGTACATATATTTACAAAGTCACACAAAAAAAAATATACAAGTTATCCGACGTCCGGTCGGTACAAAACCACTTATTTACATGAGCACTCCGGCTCCAAAAAGGTAGTCAGTCAACCCGATAACAAAAGAAACTAGCCATGCCAAAATTAATCCGCCAGATAGTCAAAAGAAAGTATAAGGCGACCCTAAACGCCTCCCCTAGGAGCCCAATCCCCAGCAGAACCCAAGGTGCCAATCTCGTCCATCGGCGCTGGACAGATAGCTCGTAGCGGTGCCTCTGCGGCCACATCAAATAGAACCTCACAATCCATCATAATACTCCAGGCCCTCTCCCTAAGCTGCCCCTTCAAGGCGAAGAGGTGCTGGTGTGTGTCATGGAACTGACGGCTTAAAGCGTCCGTCCTCTCCACCTCATCTCGGAGACTCCGCTCCAAGTCCCTAACGCGCCTAGCCTGCCAGTAGTCTCTCTCTCGTGCCTCCTCTAGCGGTCTAGTCAAATGATCGCAAACCCTCCTCAGGCGGCATCGCTCGTCGTCCACTGCCAAGACGACCTCATCAGGGTAGTCGTACGTATAGTAACACTCACAGGGTCGGTACAACACCTAACCAAAAGGGGAATACAAACTGTAGGGCTCTCCAGGCCTCTTCCGATATCGGATCACCCGCTTACGCAACACCTGGTCCTCCGGGCCCCTCGCACTCGGATGTCTCGGTCTGGGTCCCATGCCGCTGGGTCCCGTACCACTAGAACTGCCCGGATCCATACCTACAAACATTAATTCGTTAGCTCACCGGCATTTCAGCTTAAATATATCATTCATCTTAAAAGAATCAAATATGCCTAGTGCCTATCATGTATGTCCCACAATTGCCCAAGTCCTCTAACCTAGACGCTCTGATACCACCTGTGACGCCTCCGCTTCTCCCAAGGGCGAACCCTAGGGTATCGGCGGGACACCAGCCTAGCTCGCGCCAGGACTCGAAATTTCAAAACAATAAAATCTAGATAAACCAAAAGCGTACTATTCACAATAGCCAACTCCAAAAAAATTCTATTTACATCCCCAAAAGCAACTAGTCAATCCTGTAACGCCCCGAGGCAGTAGAAAAGGGAAAAATTTTTGGTGAATAGTGTTTTGTGGGGAATCCGGCCAGAAGCCGTGCAAATTCCTTATATTTTTCTTAAAATTCCCTTTTCTCTGACAAATACCACTTTATAATGGCCCTACTACTCAATCACCCCAAAATAAGTGCCAATGAACCTCGAAAGTAGGGTTTCACGCTTCGGTTTCAAGTTTAGAGCAAAATTAGGGTTTTTTGACGATTTTTCGCCGGATGAATTTTCGGTACAGAGTAAGGATTAATTTTGGAGATCAAAAGTGACTTTTAAGTGAGAAATAATATGTGACTAGTAGCAATGATATAAGGTTAGTGAATGGGAAGTAAAAACCCTAGTACGTGAGTTTTTAAGGAAAACGGCGCGAACCGGCGGGTCCAGCGCATTACCGATTGAACGCACCACTTGACCACCATTTTTCTTACCAAACAAGCTTATTGAATTTTGAGCCAAATATCTTCTTACTTGGCAGCTGGCTTGACTAAATTCTAAGGCTAGAAATGCAAGGAAAAGAAAGAGAAAAATGGAAGGTAGTGGTGGCGACAAGTGTCGCCACCTTAGAGCTTCTTGACCAAGACAAGGACTCTTTATTTATTACCAAAATTTCACAACTTTCCTCTTCATTTGCTGCTGCTTGGCCGAGAGAGACAAGAGAGAAAAACACCAATGGAAAACACTCCATTTCTTCTTGAATCAAACTACTAAGTGAGAAATCAAACGAAATAAACCGATTAAACTTACCTTTGAGTGTTTAGTTAGTGATTTGTGGTGAGATTTTGGAAAGAGAAAGCTTGGGCTACACTTGGTGAACTCTAATCAAGGTAAGGAAGATGATCTCTCTAAATTTTACTTTCAATCTTGTTTAAAGTAAGCTTAGTAACTTAATTTGTGGTGGAATCATGGATGCTATCATGTTTTGGAAGTTTTCCCCTTTTTATATGATGAACTAGGGTTTGAGGAATTTCTGCCCAATTTGATGTATGATGCATATATGTTGTAATTAAGTTTATATAAGGGGTTTTGGTAGTGTTGGAAGTGAGAAATTAAGGAAGATTGCATTAAAATCTGAAAATTCCAGAATTCTGGAAAATTGTTCTTCCTTTCTGTCCGGTTTTGTAGCTGTATGTTAGAGGCCGAATTGGCCTTAGGTCAAAGAATGAAAGTTGTAGAGAATGGTAATTTATAGGTTTCTACAAAATTTCAACTAAATCAAAGCAACGTAGGTCGTGAAAAGTCCAAAATACCCTTACTGTTTTAAGTTTTTCCCCAGCAGTCCGTTTCGTCAGTTTGTCCAGTTTATCACGTTTTTTCACTAGGATCCGTACTGATTTAGCTTTTTTCTAAAACATGAAAGTTGTAGTATTCTGACTTAGCTTTTAAATGCCTCTAAGAACACCTGAATCAGACTTTTATAACCTGAGATATGACCATTACAGTGCAATGTGGTTAAATAGCCGACGAGTTAGATTTTGGTTCTGTAATTTGAAGATTTGACTAAGTTTCATTAGAAACTGGACTAGGTGACCTTCATGAACATTGTAGCCCTATGTCTTAGCTTCGAAACGGCATAGGTTATGCCTTAATCTGATAAGCGTAGCCCCAGATAAGTTATTTCCGCATTCACACGTCAAATCTGTCTTTTGCTAGATTGTATTTCTGCACTTGTTATTATTGTGATTCTTATTCTTATGATATTAGGAGCCTATGGAATGGATTTTGACCTGAATTATGATATGCGTGACTTTGGGTTGTGGCTGAGGAAAAATAATGAAGCCTAAATGGCTGGAAAATTAGGTAAACACAAAGGGCATGCTGCCCGAATTTACGCTCGAGAACTAGAAAACTATACTTGTAACTTGTGTAAAGGTTAAGTGATTATCACTTAAACTAGCGAGCACCTTTACTACTTTGTTATCGAGGGTTATACGTTAAAAACCTAAATGAACTTGTACCCTTGAGGAAAAGATATAATGGCCAATGTAAACTTGTATTTCTTTGTACTTTCAACTCAAGTGTTGTTTTCCAAGTATATATACTACAAAAACCTTACGATTTGAAAAGCGAGCAAGTGTTTCATGAATGTCTTTCAAATGAATTTCAATTGGTTGATTCTTAATGAACGGAACGTTTAAGTTTCGAATCTTACTCGTGTTTCAAAGTTCTCAAATTGGATTTCTATCGCAGATCTGGACTTCAAACCTGGAGTATAGTTGAACGTGAATACTTGAAGCACTATAATTGGAGTGAGTGATCCCTCGACTGTTCCCAAAGTTACTTTTGATTTCCAGTCTGTTTTCTCTCGGGTTTGTTTCACTTGTGCACTAAACCTCTAATGTACTTCCTTTAACATTATAATTATTCACTCTTAGTAGTCTAGAATAATTTTCTTAAATCTCCATTTAACCATTTCGGCTCGATATACGCGAAATTTCAATTCGTGCGCGATAAGGCGAACTTTAAAAAAAATTCATGTAACGATGATATAATTAACTATCTGTAGGGTAATTAATTATAAAAATGACTATTTTAGTAATAAAACATGAGTCCTCACAATATTAATTCCTCAAGTCTCCAATTCGTCGCGCGGTACGACTTTCGAGAAATTATCGACGTACGCGTAATAAAAACTTTATTTAACTTAATCAATCTAATCTCTAAATTAACTCTTCTTAGTCCACTATTGATCATCCTTAATTCTCCAAAATCATTGCACTCTCAGATCGACTATCATCTCGAAGATGGGTATTTGTTATTTCTTAATAAACGAGCTTTCGAAAAATTTAAATTTGTTAGCGAGACGTTTTAAAAGTATAAATAAGACATGGTTCCATAAAAATGAATTTAAAATGGTTGAAATAAATTATTCGGAGAAAACAGGTTAATAAATATTTAAATAAGCCAATAATATGAGATAAAATGAGAAAATTTTCGGGTCCTCACAACAACTAGCGTTGGACTAGTGTAGTGTCGGAATAAGGGCCACAACTAGCGTTGCACTAGTGTGGTGACGTCATGCAATCCTTATAATCAAATAAATCATGTAAAACATGATAAAGCAAATAAACACATAAATCACGTATAGTACATAGCACATAAGTACAATATCTAGATGCAAGGTCCTAAGAAAGCGAGTAACACGTAACACACAAGCATGCAAAACACAAAAAGCAAATAAAGCTCTAACTATTACATTTGAGGTGCCCTAGCTACAATCTAAAGGGGGAAAGAATTAAATTAAATTAAATTAAATAAAAACCTAACTATTACAATTTTGGCATTTAATGCCTCTTAAATAACTGAAATTAAATAAAATTAAAATACAAGATTAGAACTAATAAAGTAAATAAATAAAATAAAATAAAGAAAACACTCAAAAGCATGCAATTACACACATAAAATCACATAGGAACACATAGGGTCAAATAAATTAAAAATAAAGGAGTAGAGTGTACCTCCCATGAATTGGTGCCCTAATGGAGTGAAGCTATTTATTTACCCTCCAAAAACCAAGAAAAGGTCAAGGCATCACTTTAATTAACAAATAATCACATGAAATGGAAATAAACACGAAATTGAATCACTCAAAGCATTCAAATGAACTAAACAACCCTTATTCATCAAATTGAAACAAACAATGACCCATTTGAAAGAATTAAAGAAGTTCGAGAGATCAATTTACCATTATTACAAATATTACGAGTCTAAAAGGAAATATATTAAAATTAAGGACTTAAGGTGAAATCTATCCCAAATCAAATGATAAAAGTCACGAAAAATAAATGAAACCTATTTGCTATAATTAAACAAGCAAATTACCCAAGATTCCTAAAAAATTCAAATCAAAACTACAAATTTAGAAAAAATTATTAAACCCTTCAAATTCATCCCAAAACTCATTAAAAATATATCCAAAAAGTCGTGTTAAGACATTTTAGAAACAAATGGCATGTTAAGGGAACAAAATTGGTTAAGTTATCCAATTAGTTAACACACATTAGTGAGATAAACTCAATGCTAACGGTGATAGAAAAATAAAGCACACATTATTGGGTTAGACTTGATGCTAACAGTGATAGAAAAATAAAACACACGTTAGTGAGATAAACTCGAAGCTAATGGTGATAGAAAAATAAAACACACGTTAGTGAGATAAAGTCGATGCTAACGGTGATAGAAAAAGGAAACACACGTTAGTGAGAAAAACTCGAAGCTAACGGTGATAGAAAAATGAAACACACGTTAGTGAGATAAACTCGATGCTAACGGTGATAGAAAAATAAAACACACGTTAGTGAGATAAACTCGATGCTAACGGTGATAGAAAAATGAAACACACGTTAGTGAGATAAACTCAATGCTAACTGTGATAGAAAAATGAAACACATGTTAGTGGGTTAGACCCGATGCTAACGGTGATAGAAAAATGAAACACACGTTAGTGAGATAAACTCTATGCTAACGGTGATAGAAAAATGAAACACACGTTAGTGAGATAAACTCGATGATAGAAAAATGAAACACACGTTAGTGAGATAAACTCGATGCTAACGGTGATAGAAAAATGAAACACACGTTAGTGAGATAAACTTGATGCTAACGGTGATAAAACAAAACACGTTATTGCATGAAAAAATTCTTAAATACTTACCTGAAATTTTTTAAAAAAAATTGCCCCAGTTTGAATCAATTTTTGTACAACCAATCATTTGTTTGGCATTGTGGCATTGTTGCTCCTCCTTGAGGCCTTGATTCGCACTTCTTCTTCTATTTGAAACCTGAATGTTTAATTGTTGGGCGACATTCCATGACTTTATTACAAAATTAATTTTTCCCAGTTTTGTTATGTGAAACAATCAAAATAATGCCACCACCATTCGATCCGTATGGCTTTCGCGAAAAGTGTAAACATGAGTATTTTGATGTTTTTTCCTCGATGCTACAAAACTCGTCCTTGCACCGCAAATTATATCCCGGTTGCCTTAGCTTCCAATGCTAGCTTAACATGAAAACTTATACATATGCACCTTTCGATAAATCGAAGAAATTGTCATTTGATAAAATCCAATGAAACAAATGAAACTATGCAACACCCAAAGAATTTTTATACAAAAATGTCAAAAACCAAAGTAATGCAGAAAATAACCATCGACTTGCATTGATAGAAAAAGATGACCTTAGAGAAATGAATCACCAATCCAGCAATCTATGTTGATGACCAAAATACTTTGGCCTCTAACAAAGTGTCTCGTTTGACCCTTTGGATATCGTC
Organism: Coffea eugenioides; assembly: GCF_003713205.1. NCBI lineage: Eukaryota > Viridiplantae > Streptophyta > Magnoliopsida > Gentianales > Rubiaceae > Coffea > Coffea eugenioides. The sequence goes on from NC_040035.1 coordinate 24,918,202, forward strand.
CGTCTGAAATTCAATGCCAACAGAAAAATCACAATGTGAAAAGGAATCCCAATGAACAGAGTCCCCTTTGCTTTGTTTGTGCAACCCTACCTTAGCGTCATTTCGGGTTTTCACCAAGATTACCCTCCATCCTTTTATTTTTTCCTTTTTCTTTCTTTTTTTTTCCCTATTTTCTTTTTTCTTTCTCCTTTTTCTCTTTTAAAGGCGTTATTACGGGTTTCACATGATGAGTAGTGTCAACCTCACACCTAATCAATTCAGAAATACATCTAAAAAATTTCTTGGCATCAGTATATGAACATCACTTGCCAATTAATTAGAAAATTTCTTGACAGAAATATTGCAAAGAACAGAAGTCAGGACTTTCGGCTTTTGTAATGGAGTCAGGTGGGGTGCTTAAAAAAAAGTTAAGGCTTGAAAGCAGATTTCAAAAGTGGTTTAAATGATCTGAGATCGCATTGTTACATCAACTCTATTTTAGGGTTAAATCAAAACTTGCCCCAATTTATTCTTAACTGAGGTTTTTTTTTCATTTTTTTTCTTTCGCCCTTCTACCATTCCTTTGAAATTTTTAAAATTTGCCCCAGTTTATTTTTAATTGAGATTTTTTTTTGTTCATTTTTTTTTGTTTCTTTATCACTTTTTCACCTCTTGAGGCTTTTCTTTCCTGTTTTCAACTCAAACTTGCCCCAGTGTGGGTTTGCGATCCTCAGGGGTTGCCAAATGAAATATTTTATTCTGAAGGCTTAAAAGGGATAACTAGTGATAGAGTGCTTGATTGGAAAAGAAGAGGGTCTGACTTTTATTCCGTTCCTTACATTAACTCTGAAAGGAAACTTTCATTAATGCGAAATTTCTTGCGTGTATTTGAATTAATTGACTGAAGAAGACTCCTGTTCATCCATATCTGTGAAACATAAGTGATCCACCGGACAATACTCTTCCTTTTTCTTTTTCATTTCCTATTTTCTTTTTCTTCTTTTTTTGACAACAAACCCTTTCCAATCTTGCACCGACAACAATTGCCTCAACATTTTGTCTCTTTTCTGAGTAGTCACACTGTCTCTTTTCCGAGTAGTTACGATTTGACCCCTTTATTGTAAGCACAGGTCGCTCCTTTTGACTGCATTTGGTTACTTCTCATCAAATAAAGATTATTGTTCTTGACAGTGCTTTCCACCAGCCTCCTTTTTCTGCCTTTCATTCAAATGACCACTAATTTTATTTCCTTCATCTTGATTCCCATTCGATCTGAGTTCCTCCTTCGAATCTCTTTGAAATATGTTCGGATACCTCCTCGCTATTCCTATATTCATGCGGTATCGAGATTACAGCCATCAATTTCCGAAATGATAATATCCAAAGGGTCAGGGGGTTTTATTCTGGGCCATCTAAAAAGAATGCGTAAGTCACAGTACATATAAAACTGTACATTTTATTGCATTTCAAGAAAAAAACCAAACTTAATATCATGTTACTTGCTAAACGAAATGTGTCTTCAAAAGTCACTTGATTGAAAACTATTTACAAAAAACACAGTTAAACAAAAGACACACGCATGAACGATTTTTCATTAGCTTCAATCAAAACAATTCCCCAAATTTATCGAAACTTTCCTTCAAGAGGGAGGAATCTCACAAATTTAGCCCCTTCCAGGATTTTCAAATTTCTTCATTGGGGGTAAATGCCGTGATGGTGTCCTTGTGTTCAGGAAAAGGATTCATACTTGTGTTTGGTCCTTGTTCTTCTCTTCTCCTTAACACTATATCTCCTGTTTCGATCATGTCCTGAATCTTATACTTTAGTACCCAACAGTTACCGGTCGAGCGACCGGGCGCTCCAGAATGGTAGGCACAAGCGGCTTGAGGGTCGTACCCAACAGAGAAACCTCGACGAGGGTAGTTTGGAGGAGGTATGTCATCAATTTTACAGGCGGCCTTGAGTTGTTCGTACATTTGGTCAATGGGCCTGCCTAAGTTGGTAAAAGTTCCAGATCGGCCGAGGTTTTGTATTTTATTGGTTTGAGCATGGTTGTAGGTCTGTTTGTTTGGTGGATCAGGTCTAGGATTATAAGGTAGACGATGTCGAATTTGAGGGTTGGGTGGAAAAATTGGGACGGGTAGTATAGGTGGGTTTGCATAATTTGGCCGAGGTCGAGGCTAATTGATAGTAGTATGGCAAACAGGGCGTGGGTTTGGGTAACGAGATGAATATGTGTGGTAACGTTGGAACCTGGGTCTTGAAGACGGTTCTTGGCCCCACACAAAAGTAGTTTCCTCTTCTTTCTTCTTGAGTTGAGGTTCCCTTCTGTTATTATTCTGACCTTGCAAGGCGTCCAATTGTGATTTTAAAGCCGATACATTGACGATTTTCCCTGCTTTGACATATTCTTCATACTCCTTCAACTTATTGATAATTGCTGCAAATGAATACCCAGTCATACGAAAAATCTCCTCAAAATATGGTGGGTCGTGAGCTTTAATGAAAGTACAAACAATTTTCTCTTCGGTCATCGGAGGTTCCACCTTAGCTGCCAGTCTTCACCATCGCTTGGCATATGTCTTATAATCTTCAGATGGTTTCCTTTTAGTGCCTTCAAGCGTGGTTCTTGTGGGAGCAAGTTCACAATTGTACTCATAGTGTCTCACAAATGCAGTTGACCGGTCCATCCTGGTCCTCATCGTATCAGGCTTCAAATTAGAATACCAATCCAGTGCATCGCCTTCCAAGCTTTCGGGGAATAAACGTATTGGCAAATTTTCATTATCTACTGGCTTTCCCAACTTGTTGGCAAACATTCAAAGATGCATCTTAGGGTTGCATGTTCCGTCATATTTGCTAAACTTGGGTGCTTTAAAACCCACAGGCAATTGCATGTCGAGGAACAAACACAACTCGTTATAATCCAACCCTCCTTGTTTACTCAAGCCTTGGCCCTTTCTTATGAATTCGTCAAATCGGTCCAACCTTTTTAATAGACTCTTGTCGATTGGCACGGAGGATTCCCTAACTTCAATTTTTCCTTGGGCAGCGGTGTCTAGCGTGAATGGTTCAGCGGTGGAATAGTAATATGGTCCTTGTGGTTCAAGTGGTATGTTCAGATTAACCGGTGGATAATTTTGGGGAATTTGAGGGTGAGAAGGATTGGTTTGGATAGTGGGTGCATAGGTATGTGGTAGGCCAAGAGTGGGATAGGTGAAAGCCTCTTCAGGTGGATTTATGACATGTGAAGTAACAAAGGTTTGAGTATAGGGTAAAAGTATTGGTTGCGGTTCAGTTTGACTAGCAGGTAAGGGCTCATGTTGGACACCACTGATGCTACTATTGACTAACTGATCAATTACGCGGCGTTGTGCTATCATTTCCATGCTTAGCTCGTTAAATTTGTTCAAAACTTCGCTCAGTTGAGCTCCCAGGTTTTCCAGGTTGGTTGACGATATCGTTACAGGTCCATCGGACAATTCAGGATGCGTACTCATGTTTACACTAATTCTCGAAGCTCGGCTATGTGATCGTGTAACGATGGGGCTTCTTTGTGTAGCTATTTTTGAAAAACACTTGACATTTTAGAAAACCTTATTTAGCATCATCTCTTGACAGGTTGTTGGCAAAGCAAGAAAAGAAAAGAAAGAAAAGGAAAAAGACACGAGTTAGTATATATTGAAGTAATTTGGATGCATGCCCTATTGGGGGACCCTTTTTACGCCAAGGGTTCGCCTAGCATGAAAATGCAATCCTTCAGGGTATGCACTATACAATACCTGATGGATCCGATCAACTTATTGCCATTCGATTGGAAGGAAATTTGAAAATTTTGGCCAATTGAGCAGCGGGAGGCGTCTAACAGAGTGAGGACAAATCCGAATGAATGAATGGTTTTGGTTGACACAGGAATTCGTACAAATCGATTTAACTTTGACGAACTTGGTATTGGAGAGATTGAAATTTGTTGACAAATTTTCTCAGTGAAGCATAGATCGACAGCCCAATCGATCAATTGGTTGGATATAATGGATGGTTTTCTCAAAATCGATTAGGTTTTCCAGTTTGAAATTTGACATTGAAACCCTAATTAGTCAAATAGGTTGAATGAAATTGATGATTTGCTAAAATTGACTAGATCACCCTAAAAAAGTGTAAACTGATCAAATGAATTGAATGAAATTGATGATTTATTCAAAATGACTGGACAATCCTAAAAATGAATAAATTGATAAAATGGATTGAATGAAATTGATGAATAAATTGGTCAAATGGGTTGAATGAAATTAATGGTTTATTCAAAAATCGATTGAATTGTTTTCCCATTGGTAATTCAACAAATTCAATGCGATGCATTAGTCTATGAGTCTTCTAAAATCAAGATTTGGCCTCAACATATTTACCATCTCAACAATGAGGAATTATTTGTGAATTTGTTCAACTTAATGTCCTTTACGCAAGGGATTTTTACCAATTTTGATAAAATGGCCAAAAGATGATTGTTAGACGCTCATATTCTAATGTGCAAATGTGATAGCCCCACCTTCCCCTAAGGCGAACCAGAGGGTTCGGCGGACCGCCTGCCCAACTCTCACCGGGACTCAGTCGAACCTCAATCAAATCCGAAATAAAATCACAAGATCAAACGAAATAACAATCCAAAACTTAAAGCGAAACTTATATACATTTCTATCTCAAAAGGAAGTACAAATATCGAATATACAAAGGTTCTCAATTCATCATACATCCAGCCCGTGCCAAGCACTAGGGCGAGAACCATTACAAAACAAAAAAAAACTAGACTAGGCTAACCTACACTAGGCTCTCGTCCTTGCTCGCATCCCCCTGTTAAGGAAAACAAAACTAAAGGGGTGAGCTAAAAGCTCAGTGAGGTTCCGAACATATATTCAACAACAAAGCTGTGAGATCCTTAAAAAAAATAAATAATAAAATAATAAATATATATACATATATAGACATATTGCATTTGCATTTTAGACTTTTAATGAATTTTACCATTATTTGCTCTTAAATAAGTATGTAAAAATAATTTTTATGTTACAAACAACTTAATTGTGCAAAATATTGAATTATTTGATTTTGCCAAGCTAATATAATATTTCTTGATGTAGTTTAATTTATTTGCTTTTGTAGTAATTCTTTGAATTCCGATAGCTAATTTTAAGTGTTTATAATTGTTAAGTGTCAACGGGAACCTAGAATTAAGACGAAACCGACCCTTACAACTGCACTTAAGACGTTAAATCTCGATAATTGAATTTTGCGAGATTAGTATACTAATAGGCTATCGAATTTCATTTGGGGTAAAATTTTGGAATTAGTTACGAATGAGGATTTAAGTGGAGGGTCGAACAAGATATTAAAAGACCAAAATAGCCTTCCTCCATCTCAAATTAACCATGCAGCCATGGAACCTTCTTGGACAAGCTTTAAATCCCAGCATTTCATCTTGCCGGTTCCATTTTTTTTCACCCCAGCGCTCCACCATTCATATTGCCGGCTCAGCTCCACTAGACACACTTCACTATAAACATTCCACTATACGCATTCCATTCTACCAACCCCGAATCACCACAACATCTCATTTCCATATCCTTTGTCTGCCATGAACTGTCCGAGAGTAAAGTGGGAGAGAGCTGAGCTCTTTATTTCCATTTCTTTCTATCCGTAAGCTAGAGGGAAAAGAGGGAGACTTGCCGTTCTTCCTCCACTCCATCTGTGAGCTGGTGAAGAGGACCAAGAGCCAAACTTCCTCCATTTTGTTCGTAAGCTTGAGCAAGGGAGAGAGGGAGAGTCGGTGAGCTGCATTTCTGAACTGTCCGAGAGAGAGAGAGAGCAAGAGGTAGTTGTGCGAGTTATCTATCTTCATCTCCTTCATCACTGTCAAGCTATCCATTTCCTTTCTCATCTGCAACCAGTTGTGATCAACCCAACAACTAACACCACAGTCTGCACTAACCAAGCTCAGTCCAGCCGTACCGAGCTCCTTAGCAAGCTGAGAGAGAAAAAAAATTGCAGCTGCTTGTCGCGTGGGTTGAGCTTCAAGCTGAGGTAAATTCTGGTCTGGGACTAGTTAATTATAGGTAGATGAAGTTGTTTATGGGCATGCATGTGAGGGTGGTGCGGTTGGATGATAAATTAAGTCACAAGAAATCTGATTTTGAAAGAAATTGGAGTTGCCGAGAGTTTGAGCTGGAAATTGCAGCTTTAATTGGTCAATTTGTGGTAATCTGAGATTAGATGTGTGTTTAGCTAACTAAAAACTGGATGATTATGCTTTGCATGAGGTTAATCAGCCGTGAGTAAGTAAGAAAATTGAAGGGATGCAGAATCTGCTTGCATGCAAGCCAACCGAGAAGACTTGGATGAATTTCTGGTGGGATGGTGACTTTTGATGATGCCGAACTTGGCTTTGGATTAAAACTGATAGTTAACTGATTATTTAGTCATGCATGTAGCTGAAATGAGCCGTGGATATAAAAAAAAAAAGAGAAAATAAAACCTGAATTTCTAGAGTTATTTGTGAGTTAAGTGGCCATGACTTTCCTTTTTGTTTTGGGTTGAAATTCTGGTTGAATTGTAGTAGGAAGTGATTGTTTGTTGTCAAGAGCTAATGATTGATGAAGCTCTTGGCCATTTGAATAATTTTTACAAGAGTTAAATTTTGGTGGAATTGTTTAAGTGATTTGGCCGAAATGCACTTGGAAAGTCAATGACTTGTGGTTTGGAATTGTTTGGATGCCTTGGACTTCCTTTGTTTAATTTTGATTGGAATTAAACTTGTTGAGATCTAGGGCTAATGATTGATGAAGCCCTAGTGAAATTGATGTTTGATTTGTGATTTTGCTATATTGGCAAATTGGATTATAATGTGCAAATGAATTGGAATCGTGAAGACCGTTTTGGTCCTTTGAATTCGAGTACTTTTTGACCAAGCTTTGTTGAATTATTTTGTCCTAGTATCAAGCTATAGAAATTGAGTATAGTACGATAATGCTAAAATTCAAGTGTCGGGACTTTTAAAACCTTGCTAACTAGTTAATTCTTTCCTCTGTTTAAACTAGCTTTATTACTTTTAGGAAATAAGTGCACTAACTTCCAAACTCTAAATTTTTCGTAAAAATTGACCCTGACTAGTTGTTTTAGAGGAAAATTGTCAAAAAACACGAGATTTTAATAACTTTAAATGAAAGGCGTAGAAAACTTGTTCGGCAAGAAACCTTATTTGAAGTAAGTTGGTTCTGGTTTGCACCCTAGAAAGAAAGTATCTTTAAAGAAACCATACGAAATATTTTATCACTTTTACTAGTTTTAATTCTAAGAAAAATGTTGATTTATTTCGAGGAAATAAACTAGT